>NW_019154097.1:15401809-15561553 GCF_002288905.1 Enhydra lutris kenyoni | reverse complement strand
TGAGTTTCTTGTAGGCAGCATATTGATGGGTTTTGTTTTTTTATCCACTCTGATACCCTGTGTCTTTTGATTGGGGCATTTAGTCCATTAACATTCAGGGTAACTATTGAGAGACATGAATTTAGTGCCATTATATTTCCTGTAAGGTGACTGTTACTGTATATTGTCTCTGTTTCTTTCTGATCTACTACTTTTAGGGACTCTCTTTGCTTAGAGGACCCCTTATAGAGCTGGTTTGGTGTTTGCAAATTCTTTCAGTTTTTGTTTGTCCTGGAAGCTTTTTATCTCTCCTTCTATTTTCAATGATAGCCTAGCTGGATATAGTATTCTTGGCTGCATGTTTTTCTCGTTTAGTGCTCTGAATATATCATGCCAGTTCTTTCTGGCCTGCGAGGTCTCTGTGGATACGTCCGCTGCCAATCTAATGTTTTTACCCTTGTATGTTACAGACTTCTTTTCCCAGGCTGCTTTCAGGATTTTCTCTTTGTTGCTAAATTGTAAATTTTACTATCCGTGATGAGGTGTGGACCTATTTTTATTGATTTTGAGGGGCATTCTTAGCATCTCCTGGATTTTGATGTTTGTTCCCTTTGCCATATTAGGGAAATTCTCTACAATAATTCTCTCCAATATACCTTCTGCTCCCCTCACTCTTTCTTCTTCTTCTGGAATCCCGATTATTCTAATGTTGTGTCATCTTATGGTGTCACTTATCTCTCGAATTCTCCCCTCGTGGTCCAGTAGCTGTTTGTCCCTCTTTTGCTCAGCTTCTTTATTCTCTGTCATTTGGTCTTCTATATCGCTAATTCTTTCTTCTGCCTCATTTATCCTAGCAGTGAGAGCCTCCATTTTTGATTGCACCTCATTAATAGCTTTTTTATTTCAACTTGGTTAGATTTTAGTTCTTTTATTTCTCCAGAAAGGGCTTTTATCTCTCTGGAGAGGGTTTCTCTAATATCTTCTATGCCTTTTTCGAGCCCGGCTAGAACCTTGAGAATCGTCATTCTGAACTCTAGATCTGTCATATTACCAATGTCTGTTTTGGTTAGGTCCCCAGCCTTCGGTACTACCTCTTGTTTTTTTTGTGGTGAGTTTTTCCGCCTTGTCATTTTGTCCAGATAAGATTTGCTTTCTCCTCCTCTGGAATTCCGCTGTTCTCCTTGGTGAGTGAAGTTGGTCTTGGCTGGATTTCTTGCTGATCTTCTGGGGGAGGGGCCTGTTGTAGTGATTCTCAAGTGCCTTTGCCCCAGGCGGAGTTGCACCACCCTTACCAGGGGCTAGGCTGAGTAATCCGCTCGGGGTTCACTTTCGGGAGCTTTTGTTCCCTGAGCGCTTTCCGTAGAGTTCGGGAGGACGGGAATGAAGATGGCGGCCTCCCGGTCTCCGGCCTGGAGGAGCTGAGAGCTCGGGGTCCTCAGTGCGCCCTCAGAGAAAAGTGCCCAACCGCCCCCATCTCCCTGGCCTCTGGTTGCGCTTGGAGGAAAGCGCCTGTCGCTTCTGTTTCCGTGGCCTCTGGCAGCGCTCCAAGCTCACCCAGCCTGTGCCCAGTTCAAGGTAACCCTGAGCTGAGAGCTCACTCCTCAGCTCTGTCTCTGTAGCCGACTTCCCCGCTCTAATACCTGTGAGCTCTGTGACACTCAGACACCCCTGGTACTTCTGTGACCACGCAGGATTGAGGTTATGCTGACCCCGCGTGGGCTTCCCCCTGGTTTAGCCTCTGGAGCGATGTCCCTCCGTGGAGCAGACTTTTAAAAGTCCTGAATTTGTGCTCTGTTGTTCTGCCGCTTGCCAGGAGCTGGCCCCTCCCCCTGCAGTCTATCTTCCCTTCGCTTTGGATACACTTCTCCGCAGGTCCTACCTTTCAGAAAGTGATCGATTTTCTGTTTCTAGAGTTGTTGCTCTTCTTCTCTTCAATTTCCCGTTGGATTTGTAGGTGTTCGCAATGGTTAGATAAGCTATCTAGCTGATCTCCTGCTACCTGATGTCTCAGCCTGCTACTTCTCTGCCATCTTGACTCCTACCCTTCCAAAATGGTACTTTTGTAAGTATCAAAAATGATTTTTTTATTAACATATAATGTATTATTTGCCCCAGGGGTACAGGTCTGTGAATCATCAGTCTTACACATTTCATAGAGCTCACCGTAGCACATATCCTCCCCAGTGACCATCACCCGGCCACCCCATCCCTCCTACACTCCTCCCCTCCAGCAACCCTCAGTTTGTTTCCTGAGATTAAGAGTCTCTTGTGGTTTGTATCCCTCCCTGGTCCCATCTTGTTTCATTTTTCCCTCCCTTCTTCCCATGACCCCCTGCCCTGCCTCTTAAATTCCTCATATCGGAGAGATCATATGATAATTGTCCTTCTCTGATTGACTTATTTCACTCAGCATAATACCCTCTAGTTCCATCCATGTCATCGCAAATGGCAAGATTTCAGGGGGGGTTGATGGCTGCATAGTATTCTATTGTATATACACATATCACATTTTCTTTTTCCATTCATTTGTTGATGGACATCTAGGTTCCTTCCATAGTTTGGCTATTGTGGACATTGCTGCTATAAACATTCGGGAGCACATGCCCCTTTAGATCCCTACATTTATATTTTAGGGTAAATACCCAGTAGTGCAATTGCTGGGTCGTAGGGTAGCTCTGTTTTCAACATTTTGAGGAACCTCCATGCTGTTTTCCAGAGTGGCTGCACCAGCTTGCATTCCCCCAACACTGTAGGAAGGTTCCCCTTTCTCCACATCTTTGCCAACATCTGTTGTTTCCTGACTTGTTAATTTTAGCCATTCTGACAGGTGTGAGATGGTATCTCACTGTGGTTTTGATTTGGTTTTCCCTGATGCTGAGTCACACAGGGTTTGAATGGAGTACTTTCCATGCTTATCCCAGACATTTTTTCTCATACGTAGACCCATAATTTGAACTTGTAATAAGTACAATGGTAATACAATTTATTGAGCACCTACCGTATTCAGCACCACACAAGTGCTTTATAAATATTATTTATTTTTGAAATAAAATATTTGGTATACACAAAAAGATATACATAATGTATCTGTAAGTGAGAGAGCCAATAATATAAAAATCACTTTAAGAAGCATTCATTGTAATCCTCACCACAACTCCACTGAAAAATGAATATTATTGTCCCTTCTTTACCAATGAGGAAAGTGAGGCATGAGGAGTATAAGTCACCACCCAGGGCCACCTAACAAATAATGCCATTTTAGGCTATCAATATTTGCTCAAATGGCTTAGATCAGCATGTTTCAAGATCTACGGATGTCAGACCAATGTAGCAATCAAAGAACTGAAGAGGACCTGCTACAAATAAAAAAGGAAATATTTACAGAAATCTGATCAACATCAGGAAATCCACATGTAAAATCTGGGAAATTGTTTCCTCCCATAACTTCTTTAAAAGAAGATAAGAAGAGAGCAAAGAGGAGGAGGAAGAGAGCTCATAGAGGCCTGAGATGAACTGTGATATAAGTTGAAATTCAGCCCATGATATTCTCAATTCACAATGCAACAAAGTTAGATGAAAATAACAAAGCCACAGAATTCCGATCACACGGGCACTTTTTTTAATCCAAAATCATGCATGTGTCAGTGGCTCAATCCCAGAATATGAACAGTAATTTTTATGGCAAAGGACACAGACCACAATGATCCCACTTCCTTTTGTCTGACAGCACCTGGATCTGGTTTTTGGTCATCAGAGACACACAATTTGCCATCATAATGGGGTGAGGGGAAGAAGAAGATCAAATTTCTCCCCCAATGCCCACTAGTTGTCTGTACACAGGTCCTATAGAGTGATAAGGCAGGATGGGTGACCCCTTTGCCTGGGAAGCTGTCAGGAGATGACCAAGAAATGGTGGTAGTGGTGGAAGAGGGGGGAAGGGGTGTGGTGTTAAAAGAAATAACTCTGGATTGAAACTTTGTGTGAGGGGAGGACCATAGATCTGTCAGGAAGTTTCACATTTTGACCTGGTAAGTTCATTATGGTGGGAAGGAGAAGGGATTCTAGGTATCAGACAAAGCTTAGCATATGCCATTCAAGTAGAACCAGTGTCCTGGGTTTACATTGAATCTTCCAGGAATATGTAAGCATGACCCTGGTGTCACAGAGGCTGGAGTGTGTCCAGCCAATAGGTCTGGAAACATAACCAATAAGCAAAGCATGTCCCAAATCCATGGGGTGGTAAGAAGTAATGTTTCCACACATCACTAACAAGCTAACTCAGAGTGAAATGCATAGTGTGTCTGCAAAAAAGTTATTTCCCCTTCTTCTCATGGAGGGTGACCAAGACAGTAGTGGAAAGAAAAATTATTCCCTGAAGTATTTTTAATAATGAAAAGCAAAGGAAAAAATGTGATTTAAATCTATTCCTTAGTGATTTAAAAAAGAAATAAAAAGCTAGATGGCATCTGAAATAAAAGTGGAAACACCATAAAGAAACATAAGTATCAGTGAACTAAATGAAAAACTGGCGAGTATATTGTGGGGGCCCGGCGTGGTAAGTCTAAGATCTACGGGAGAGGCCATCAGGCTGGAGGCCCAGGGAAGATGTGAAGTTCAAAGTCAAAGGCTGTCTGCTAGAGGAATTCATTCTTGCTCTGGGGAGGTCAGGGTTTGTTCTATTAAGACCTTCAACTGATTAGATGAGGCCCACCCATATTATAGAGGGTAATCTGCTTTCCTCAAAGTCCACTGATTTAAATATTAATGTATTCCAAAGTGTACCTTCACAGAAACATCCAGAACAATGTCTGACCACATATCTGAGCACCACGGCCCAGCCAATCTGATACGTAAAGTGACCCATCGCAACTAGTTGATAGAAGTGATCTTTGTTTATTGCTTTGTAGTTCTTGGTGTAAATTTAGAACCTTTATTTATTCTTTCCTTTCATCTACTCAGTACATTTTTGTGGATTAGCAACTTGAGGCTGAACTGCTGAGAAACTCCCCAAGCACGGCTAGGAAGCATCTTGCCCAGATTCTCTGATCTTTTCCATTGCACTACCTTCACAGTGGTGCCAACACAGCCAGGCTTGACCCCAGCCTTTGACTCCAGAGCTGCGCCCCTTCCCTGGGGTCAGGCTCCTTTTTGAAAATAATAATTCAAAAAGAAAGACCAACATGAACCTCTGAGCCAGAAGAATTTATTGTTATGGGTATTGAGGAAGAGGGTGTAGGACTGAGGAATACCTCATATTCTTCTTTTTCAGTGTTACGTATGAGCAGTGATTTTGCTAATACCTTTATTTTCCTTATTAGAGAAGATCTGGTGTGACCTCAAAACTATTTTTTTTTAAACAGATGTCCTTTGGGGCACCTGAGTGTCTCAGTCAGTTGAGAGTCTGACTCTTGATTTCAGCTCAGGTCATGATCGCAGAGTCAGGAGCTCAAGCCATGCATCAGGCTGTGCACTGGGCATGGAGCCTGCTTGGGATTCCCTCTCTTCCTCTGCCCCTCCCTCTAAAAAAAATAAAAAATAAATAAAATAGATGTCCTTTTAAAAAATCAGTTTCATACATGAAGCTTTTACACATTCATCCCAGTGAATATTCATTCAGTGTCCCTCATATGTTAAGGAAGAAGGTGAATTTCCAGGAGAAAGACACTGGAAACCAGACACAAAAATGTATATGCTGTGTGATTCCATTTATATGAAGTTCAAGAACAGACAAAACTGGATTCAGAATAGTGATTACCTTTCGTGGGACCTATTGACAGGCAGGAGAGACATAGGAGACTCCTGAGCCCTAGAAATGGTCCACATCTTGATCAGAGTGGTTGCTCACAAAGATGTGCATGTTAGCAGGAAAGTCACTGAGCTGTACACCCAAGATGTGAGAGCTTTATTGCACATATGTTATGTCTAAATTTTAAAAAGAAATGTCATACTAGAAGAAAAACAGAAGAAAAGTAGGGGCAGGGGGACAAAAAAAAGGCATTGTTAAGTACTTCTTTCTAGCCTTGGACTGGTAACCATGAACAAAATAAGAACATACCATTTGTTGCAGGGTCAAGGGAGGCAAGACCACAGGATGAGGACTTTCTTTTTTGCAGAGCAAAGCCCAACTCCCAGATGGGATGGAGGGAAGAAAGGAAGTTGGGAAATTTTGCTTAACATAAGGGAATTACAAATATACAATTTCCCGAACATCTCAGGGAAGGGGTGAATGCAAAGCACGGCATTTTCTTAGGAGATTTACAAGTCAAAGAATGAAGTGAAACATGACCTATTGTATAACAAGTTTTGGAAACGCTGAACAGCTTTTTACTCTAAAACACAAATTCCAAAAATCTGGAGCCATCATCTATGGTTGAGAAGGTGGCGTCTCCTGTGGGATCCTTAAGGAAATGGTATCTGGTCCCGTGGTGGGCTAACATAGTTACCTAACATTTTGGTAGAAAGTTCTGGTATGATGAAACCTCCTGGATGAACATGTCACATCCCTAACCTTGAAGCCCTTTCCTGGGTAGATGTAGATTTCTATTTACATCCAGGAATCTAAAGGATTACAGTGTTCTCTTCCTGATTGGTGCTTCCCAGATATGGTTCTGAAACAGAAAAAAAGGAAAAAAAAAAAAAAAGCTACAGGCATGAATTTCTGGATGGTTTCTAAGAATTGCTTGGGTTTTGGTGAAAAGAGAATTCTCCCAAATAGAATCATCTTGGATTTTCCAATTACATGCTCTAATTGCAACAGAGACCCAGGCCTCTAAGTGACTCTACAGGCTGCATGCTGGGCTTGACTCACTGGCAGCAGAGAGAGCTGGCCAAGACCAGCATGGCCCACGGCCCAGCACTTGCCTTTGATTGGGCTCTGCTGCCAGACCCAGTGTGAAGGGACCTGACCATGTCCCCTCAAAATTTTGACTAACAATGACACACTTGGTTTCTGGAGAAGCATGCTCTGAGCCATTGTGGCTGCGGGCTAGAAGGGCTAGTGGGGACTTCACTGGGCTCCTTATGAGCCGTGCTAGTTGGGCTGATCCATCCTGGTTGCAAATTCCTAGACGCCAAACCTTCCTGGTAAGGAACATGCCAACCACCGACCATCCTCCAACCACCATCACAGCATAGAGACAGTGACCTTATCTCCAAAATCCAAGACAAGATTTTTACAGTGAGCATAGGAGGAGCACAGCAAACTGGGCAAGATTCATTGAACAGTCATCTTTCAGAATGTTTATTCCTCTTCCAGAATGTTCTTTGTCCCTTTACCTTGTAGTCACTCCCCTCCTCCTCTTCCTCCTCCTCTTCCTCCTCCTCTCTTTCTCTCTTTGTCTCTCTCCTGTGTGTTCACTCAAAACTCTTATCTCCCTTCTCCCCTAAACTAGCTAAATCTTGACATTTTAGCTGAGGTCTTTCTTTTAAATATGGAAACTGATTTCACGGGAAAAATAAGAAAAATCCTTGACACTCGAAGACACTGGAAGAGGAGATATGAACACTCAAGCAATCGCGTGATAAGCCGTGCGACAGGACTTCATTTCAGTTCAAGTGTATCTGTTGTCTCTGTCAGGCATTTGCTGGGTACTTCAGAAGATCGATGTGGAAGGGAGGGGTACAGAACAGGTGCACGGACAACAGCCAGCACTTACTGAGCAGTCTCTTTGTGTCACGTTCTGTGTAAGCTTCTTATATCTATTTGCTCATTTAATCCTTCCAAGACTTTCTGAGGAGACCCCTGTTGGCCCTATATTACAGAAGGCTTGGAAGTCTGAATAACTTGGTAGGACTGACCAGCTAGTTGTGGGGAGACTGCTTAATCCCGGAGCACTATCCTGCACTGCAACACCCTTCATTCATAGTGTCTTACTCTGTCATCACACCTAACTTGCAAAGTAGGCGGCTGTGTTATCCCTGTTTCATAGATGATGAAACCAAGTCAGAAAGGTTAAGCAACTTATCTAATGTCACACAGCTAATCAATGATATAAATTTGAACCCAAGCTTGTTTATCTTCAGAACGCATGTTCTTTCCACCAAACCATGTGGCCACAGTCTCCAAAAGTAGAGTTCTTCATTTACTAAGAGTATTTAAGACACACACAAACAGCTATAGTAGAAAAGACAAACAAGGTGTGGAGGTAGAAAGGCCATCCCTGGTTGAGGGCAAAGCAAGGCCTCCTGAGGAGGGAAGCATTGAGAGGGGCTGAGATGGATTGAAAACCATGGCCCAATAGTTGCTCCATATCTCCAAGTGACAATGATCGTCTTAGTCCCCATTAGCCTGGCTTGCTATGTCGGGGTCCTAGTTCTCTCTCTCTCTCTTTTGGTTCAGCTCTTTATTCTGATAGAAATCCTTGGTACAAGGATATCCAAATAGATAATGTAGAAGGAATTGTTATGGAATGGTTCCAGTTTTCCAGGAATATGAAACAATACTTTTCATATCATCAGAAAACCTACATTTGATTAGTAATAATGACCACTTGGAGTTCTGATGGCATCTTTCACCCAAACGCCTCCCTCTAAATCAAGCAGCCTCATCATCAATCACGAGGCCACCTGCCTGTCCTGATTACTATCTGAAAGTGGGGAAATGCTTCCAGGGCAGCCAAGATGGGTTCTTTCAGTGGATCACTAAGTCTCCTTGAAAAGATGGGAGAAGGACTCCCAGGTGCCCCCCTCCCTCCCTGAGCTTGCTTTCTTGTCCCCCAGAAAGAGCCTGGAGCTGTGCTAAGGCTGGAAGGTGTGGTAGCCCCGGTGGAAAGGAGGCAGGGGTGCTGCCGCAACAGCAGTTGCCTCCCAATCTCAGCTCGCAGTGAGGTCCTCCTGCCCATTGCACAATGCAAAGCTTACAGAACTCGCCTTTCAGCAACCTAGAATCTTGCTTCAAATCAAAGGTTTCACAACTGCATAGCTGATTTCCAGCAACCCACATTGCACTTGCTCTAATTATCAGAGACTGGAGAAGAAACCAGGTCACCTCCAAGAATTTGAGAAAACAGTAATCACTTGAGAACTCATTAAATGGGCCAAGTCCGTGGATTTGAAGCCAGATCTGTCCATAGTATAGACAGAGGGTGGGAATCAGGGCTGTCTCCCCAGAGGGACTCTCGAATTGGGTTTTGAAGGCTGAACAGGGGTGTATAGGCAGGCAAAGGAGAAATAGCTCCCCCCGCCACACACACACACACACACACACAGAGTAAAAACATGTGCAAAGGTACAGGAGTACGATGGATAAATGAAACTGATGAATTCATGAAACTGTGTTAGTCTGGCATACCAGAACTGGTGAGTTCTACTTCATTGTTCTAGGGCAGGGGGATTCTTGCAAGTTCACCTAAAAACTCTGGAACATCTGAGATCCTCTCCAAGAGTCTGTGGGCATGAGCATTCCATAGCCTCTTGGAAGACAAGGTAAAGCCGACCCTTCAGACTGGCTCATGTCTCCAGGACTGTCAGGATTAATGCTAGTTTGCGGAGATCAGGAAGATTCCCGGAGCTCTGCAGTGGGTCCTCAGGTGACCCTGGGACTCACCTTGGATTCTAAGACCCAAAAGTAGTTGGCCTCAAACTGCCATGCTGGTTGACTACTGGTGAGGGGGGTTTCTGAGATTGATGTACACCTGTGCTTCGTAGATGCTCTCTCTCTCCAGTCCCTGCAATGGAGAGGGATCAAGTCAGCCGGGATGGAGACCAAGTGGGAGTCACAGTGGATGCAAAGCACTACCAACCGTGCTCACGTGCACTTGGGAAAGACCATTCCAAAGCTTACTTTCTGCGCCACGCTCTGTGCCGCTGTTACTCAGAAGAAAGTCACAGTCCTTGGGTCTGCTCTTCATTAGGTCAGGACTTCCTTACAAATCCTTCCAGTGTCTGAATGTCATTCTACGCATTAAAGTCACTGCTGTTAGTCCAGAACACCAACCCCAAAGGCCCCACATGGGGGATGCTGTCATAGCTGGTATTTTCTCATTAATAATAATTAAAAGACAATAATAGCCAGCGTGGGTATCTCTTTGCCCTGGAACAGGCCATTTTCATATATAATATTTCCTTTATCACCTATAATGTAAGCCTCGAAGAGGCATCTCTAACAATAGCTCCAGTTTACAAATGGAGAAATTTAGCTTCAGGGAGAATATACAAATCGGGCAATGTCATGCAGATAGCGAAGGCCAAGGCAAAGCTTTCAAGGCCAGCTCTTCATGGCTCCAAAGCCCATGGCCTTTGTAACGTGTTTGCTATTTAAGTCTTTTGAAGCTCCACGAACAAATACACTTCACTCCTAGGCCTAACGCTGCCAAATGTCCTAGAGTTAGGCTGTCCTTTTACTCAAGTTCAAGTCCTCAGTTGGGGGCGGGAGAAAGGCACCATAACATTGCCTACTCAGTGACCACGTGCTCAGCCACATGCACGCTGGAAATTTCTGGATATTCACAGCAACCTCCCTGAAATGCACCTGTCTCGGAGTGGGGCACTCGTGTTTTTCTTTTTCACCACTCTATGCCCCGCCCAGTACCTGACACCTGGAAGACATTCAGTTGAATTGAGATGCTCATCGTTACCCCCACTCCTTGAAGAAGGATCCCGAGGCCCCAAGGAGCTAGCTGGCTCACTTGTGATTACAGGGCCTGTGAGAAGTGAGCAGAAGCTCAGACACAGGCTGCTGCTGGTGGCCCCGGAGCCCGCTCTGCCTTCTGCCAGGAGCCAAAGCTGCCCGCTAGCCTTTCTAGCTACCAACTCCTTCTTTCTCCGAATTAAGGAAAGTTAATGAAATTGCCCTTGCATTGCCCAACTTGGACGTCAAAAGGGGGCTTGTGTGTCTGTATGCACACATGCTTGTGCGTGCTTGCGTGTTTGGGGAGGGTTTTTATATAGCAGTCCTTTCTAAACTTCATTTGCTTATAGTCAGGAGACTCTGCATTTCTGAGAATCCATTGCTGGGAGCATTTCTAGGAGCCTAGTCATTTTGCCGGGTTTCTAGGTAAATTCTACACGTCCCTTCATTCTTGCTGGGATATTTACCTTAGAGTTAACTGACACTGTCCCTCTTACGTATCTGAGATACGGCTTTTTCCTACAAGCTAGACCATCCTTGAATGCCAAGCAAAGTTGGTATCTTGGTATATGTAAGAGCCAGCTCTAGGGCTGTCACATGCAAAGCAGAGATTTTACCCCAGTGATGGGCTTTTCGTCCTTGGGGGTAAGAGCTGGGGGGAGGGACTGCCTCCTCCATCTCAGAGGCTACAGACGTCTATGATTAACTACACAAAAGTGCCAGTTGGATGATAGAAGCTGTACTTAGCATTGACTCCTCTGCTATAGCAGGAGTCTGGGGGGTGGGGGGAGGAGGGCAGCCTTTTTTTTTTTTAATGGAAGCTTTTGTTAACATCAGATATCTAATTAACTTAGGTTTTTAAAACTACTGAGGTGCTGTGTCCTCAAGAAAGATGGTTATCCAAATAGTTTCATCTAACACCATCACCCTACATCTACAATAGAAGAAAGAATTAAAATGTTCCTTTTCTGGGGTGCTTGGGTGGCTCAGTGGGTTAAAGCCTCTGCTTTCGGCTCAGGTCATGATCCCAGGGTCCTGGGATCGAGCCTTGCATCTGGCTCTCTGCTCAGCAGCGTGCTTGCTTCTCTTCTTCTCTCCCTCTGCCTGCCTCTCTGCCTACTTGTGATCTCTGTCTGTCAAATAAATAAATAAAATCTTTTTTTAAAAATGTTCCTTTTCCAAAGAAAGCCAATGTCTTGAATAACACGGAAACATTTTGTTGTGGGATCCCTGTCTATGCAGTTGAGGCGAGATCAACTTACTAACCAGCATTAATTATCGTATCCAGAGTTTGCCTCGGGAAATGCCTTCCAGAATTTAAAAAAAAAAAACAAAACACCAAAACCCAGCGTCTGTGCCCACAAGGATGATTGGACTCCCCCCGAGGATGAAAGGCTCCAGCTGCTCTGCACTTATAATCAAACTGACTCCCCCCGCAGCCTCCATCGTGCAGTAATAACAGAGCTGCTGCCTGCTGCTCTCCAGAACGGTGTTTAGGACTTCAAATGCTTCAACTACCACCTCTGCGCACGATGACTCCCAAGTGTGTGTCTTCAACCCAGGTCTCCCGCTCCCCTAGACTCCGAATCAAGCTCTTCAGCTCCTGTCAGATGGGGGGACATCCTGCCGTGCTCTCCAGGACAAGATCCCCCAAACCAAACTCGCCCTCTTCCCCACTTTACCTCCCAACCCAAACGGACTCCTACGCTCAGTTCCCTCTCTTCCCAGCCTCATTGTCCTGACAGTCACTCACAGCCCTTGTTTTAAGGGTTAACATTTATCTGTTAGTAGACTTTCTATTCTAGAACAGTTTTAAACTGAGAAGATAATGCAGAGAGTTCCCATATATCCATAGTTTCCCTGTGGTTACCGTCTTATATCAGATGGTCCATTTGCCACTTTCAATAAACCGGAATGGGTATACTGTTATTAACTGAAGCCCTTACCTTATTTAGATCACCGTGGGTCTTACCTCAACTTACCTCTCCATTTTCTGTCCCAGGAGCCCATCCAGGACACCACGGGACATTTCATCATTGTGTCTCCTTAAGCTCCTCTTGGCTGTGACTTCCTCAGGCTTTCCTTGTTTTTGATTAACAGGATAGTTTTGAGGACTGCTGGTCAGGTATATTCTATGATACCCTTCTATCAAAATTTGCTGATGCTTTGTCGTGACTAAACTGGGATTATAGGTTATTGGGACAAAGACTGCAGAAGTTAAGTGCTGACATGGTTTGTAAAGCATTGCGTGGACATTGGAGAGGGTTGGTCACTGAAGGCAGTGACCATATGATAGAGGAAGGGCTAATAGGAGCTCCGATATTGAACTTACTACACGGAGTCGTAATTTTTTATTTTCCTCTTCCCTTCTAGTCTGTAAACTCTTTGAGGGTAGAGACTGTCTGATTCATCTCTGCATTTTGGAATCCAGCACTGGGCATGAGTTCATGCCCATGACTGATACTTGAGAAATGGGCTTGAGAAATGTTTGAGGTCTTGGTTTGTTTCCTCATCTGCAAAGTGGGATAACAGAATATATTTCTAAGGATTTTTCTGATGAAATTAAAATACTTGGCACAAGGCTTTGCCCCTAGAATGATGAGTGCTCAAATCTGTTAGCTGCTACCACTCTCCTCATCATCATTGGGATCTATGTGCTATGCAAGATTCGCTAGAGACCCGAACACCTCGGTCTGATCTGCGCCAGATCCAAAGTAGTAAAGTTAGCGATTTGATGGAAACAAGAAGGGCCAAACTCTGCCTTACATGTTCTAGAATTCTCTTCTGTAAAATTTATGTTGCGTTTAGTTCACTCTGACAGGACTCCTTTGACAAGACTCCTCAGCAATGGTCCAGATCCAAAAGAAACATAAGGCATAGCTTCTCCTATCAAGGCCTTATGAATTGGCTGTCAGATAATAATACAGGGAAGCATTTGGTGAGAAGCCAAGCAGAGGCAGTGTGGGTGTGGGAAGTTCTGAGAAGGGGCTGTGCCTGCATGGGCTCTATTGTTGCTAGGACCTGATCTGTGGGCACTGAATGATGGGTCAAATCTGGATGGCGAGAAAGAAAGGTTGGGAAGTCCTAAGCAAGGATCTAAAAAGACTAAGTATACAAAAATTCAGTGCCCGACAGGAGTCCAATCTGCCTGGACCTGGGATTTATGCAGATAAGAGTAGGAAGTGTCTTTGGACAGGACATTGGACAGAGCAAGATAACAGGATGGGCGTGGCTGGAAAATTGGCCTGCAGGGTAAAGGAGAGACATTTACATGTTTCAGCAAGGAATACATGGATAGGGGGACCTGGGTGGCTCAGTGAGTTAGGCCCCTGCCTTCTGCTCAGGTCATGATCTCAGGGTCCTGGGATGGAGCCCCACATCAGGCTCTCTGCTCAGCAGGGAGCCTGCTTCCCCCCCCTCACTGCCTGCCTCTCTGCCTACTTGTGATCTCTCTCTCTCTCTCTGTCAAATATATAATAAAATCTTAAAAAAAGAGAAATACATGGATAAAGATGGAATTTTCAGGAGGTTGCTATGCTTACAATGGGCATGAGTGACTGGAGAAGGAAAGCTTAGCGGTGGAGAGATTAACATGCTAGGTCATTCATTCATTTATTGATTCACTGGTCATATATGCACTCGGCATCTCTGCACCTACCAGATTCTGGGCATGTGGAGGCATATAGGCCTTGGTTCCTGCCCTCGAGGGGCTCACAGCTAGAGAGAGAGAGATTAAAGAAGTCTCTGCTATAATCCAGACTAGATCACAGTGAAACCAGAAAGAAAAAATGGGAATAACATGTGAGAGAGAGATGAATAGATAAGTTAGATACCTATATATTATAAAAACAAATGAAACAAAGTATGGTTCGAGAAGTCGGAGAAGAGTCTAAGAGGAGAGAGGTTTAAGAAGGGGATAATCGGTGATGTCAGACACTACTGGGTACAAGACAGAGAACTCGCACAGGGCAGTGACACCTAACAACAACGACAATAAACCACAATGGCAACAACAAAATAGCACTTTGCAGCAACTGCTGTGTCCCAGAGCCTGACGCCATTCCACAGCACTCAGTAAATGCCTGCTCATTTTCCTTCGTGCCTAACACAGCATAAGGCGCATAGTGGCCTTTGGTAAACGACTCATATTCTAAGCCAGACGTGGGCACTCTTAGGAGTCTGGATGTTTGGATAATAAGGCTGGTGCCAGAATGTTAGAAATGGGGTTTATAGATTGATAGAGTAGTGGTTTCTTTGGGTCGCGCCGTCTGGGTTATAGCACTGGTTTACTCCTAGATGGTACAGTCTTGTCTGACAGGATGCCTTCCCTTTGTCCTGTATGAGAATGCGCTTCTTACTGATGTGGGTTTGGGGGGAACCCAGAATGCTCTTCAACCCAACCTCTCCAGCAAACAGGATCGCTGAGTAGTTGCCTGGGCCTTGGGGAGCTTAGTTACTCTTTTCCTAAAGTGGCTATGTTCCAAAGTCCTTTACAAAGGAGAGTGTGTGTCCTGAGCATGGACTGGATTCGGACAGGGGAATCTAGGGGTGGCTAGGTGACCGACTGTATTTCCAAGAAAAGAAAAGTGGTCCATGGCCTTGTTCTCTCTGTGGCATCCCAGAACTGCTTTATATTCACCAAAAACTGACTACCTTTTAGAAATCCAGGAGATTTCTGCTGAGTAACTATTGGTTTGGGAAACAAGTCCCTCCCAGAATGCTAGGGGTGACATCGTATCAAGAAAGAGTGTCATCACTGCTGGGACTCGCTAACTTGTCCTCTCAGCTGTATGCAATGGCTTTCTACGTACGTGAGTTACCCCCCTGCCCCCCAACAAACGTGTTTACAGAGAGCTTTCAGACATACAATAGAGTGTCTTACAGAGTTACAGGATACAAATGAGAAAAACAAACACACTTTTATTTAAAACCCAAAAACTGTAAAGGGGAAACAGGAATTCTGGTACTAAAGTTAACCTTGGCACACAACTCCTTTAAGCCAGCAAGCCTACCTCCGTTCATAGGGCCTGCTCTAAAAACAGACAGGGGAACCTGGGTGGCTCAGTGGGTTAAAGCCTCTGCCTTCGGCTCAGGTCATGATCTCAGGGTCCTGGGATCGAGCCCTGCATCGGGCTCTCTGCTCAGCGGGGAGCCTGCTTCCCCTCTCTCCCTCTGCCTGCCTCTCTGCCTACTTGTGATCTCTGTCAAATAAATAAATAAAATCTTTAAAAAAATAAAAACAAATAAAACCAAACAGACAAACCAACCAAATATAGGCCTCTCACTCCCCCTGCATCGCAGACGTAGTTCTAAACTCTTCTCCTTGCTCCACTTCTGGAAGGCACAGAGCATGACACAGGTACTTATTAGGATGGAAGATGTCATCCTCCATCACTCACATAGGGAATCCAGCATTCAAACCTCGTTCTTCTGTTTACTCCCAAGTTCTTCCTGTCCATCTGGTGACCTTCCAAAGGCTGACACTAACCCCATGATCAATCAAGTGTTGCAGGAAAAATCAAGTTCCTTTAGAAAGCATGACCCAGGCTGGAAGAAAGGAGTGGGACAGCGATTGTGGGAATTAAGGGGTAGGTGACGGGAATCAACACTATTGGGAAGCTTGGTTAGGATAAAGGAAAAAATTTTGGGTTTTTTCCTTGGCAACCCCAAGAAAGGGTTGCCTGTCTTGTCCTTTCCAAGACTTTTTTGCTCTTTACCCTGTGTTTCCTGTAAGTACATGCTCTTGTACATGGTGTTTTGAAATCATATGTCTACCAGGATGTGATTTGTTTTAAGTTGTGCTTTTCCAATATGTATTAGGACGTGTGCTATGAAGGAAAGCTGGTCGGAGGCTGTGCTTGCGGTGACAGGAAAGCAAGCTGGGTGGGATGTTCTGCTCCAGCCGTTGCAACATTTGACTCTCACAAGCAATACGACATTGGAGTACTGGAGGAAGGGAGCTGTGAAGGGAAGTATGAGGACGGGCTGCTGCACAGGGAAGAGAATGAAAGCCTCTGTGGTCCAGAGGAAGCCGACAGCCCTTGGAGTGCTGCCCTCAGAGCATGAGGGGACCTCTAGGGTTTGGCCCCCTCCTCCCAGGGAGAGTGCATCAGGGGGTGGTATGTGCTGGTCCAACCCGCGCCTAGCTTCATTTACTTTTAATTCTGTAGCTCAATGAAAACTTCCAGTGAGTGGTAGAGTTAGCGTGGAGTTCTAGGAGCACCAGGTCCTTGTGGGCGAGAATCCCAAATGCTTTTAGACTGCTCAGTAGTACTCTGGGATTTCCATAACTCCTAACACACAACACACACACAACACACACACACACGCACGCACACACACATGTGCGCACACACACACACACATTTTCCCGAACCTTACCCCTCTCCCTCAAATCCATTGTTCCTAAAATCGTAGCAGACTTGTCAACACTTGACTTGGGATAGATAAGAAGGAAAATAAGGCCATGGTATAGTAATTCAATTTAACAAGACTCAGTGATTGATTCAATTGATCTCAAATGTTTGTTTAATCCCCACTAGGCCCCTCTAGGTAGGGAACTGGACAGGGTTTCTGCCCTCAGAGAACCCCAGCCATGTCGGCAACACTCCAGGCTTGTGTTTCCTTCACGGCAGCACTGACGTCACCAGCCTTCGTTTCACCTCCGGAGCTTCTGAAAATCTGATGCTCCGGCCACATGCTAGCTTAGCAAAATACAATGTCTGGGCTGGAAAGAACCCAGGAATCTGAGTTTTCAAAAAGTCATCACAGGTGACTCTGACACACTCTAACTTGGAGATTATCTGCCTTACTTGGGCTCTTAACTAACCATGGTTAGTTACACTATGGTGTTTTCTTTCTGGACCTCAAACACGGAACAGCTCAGTGACCCACCTGCTGATGGGGAGGGACAGAGTCGGGGGCGAGTTTCACACCCCACATTTCCCAAGCCTCTGACATGTGGGAAATTGCAGCTGACTTCACCTGGGACTCCAGAACCAAAACATCCAGCCAGAAGCTCCTCTTGGCCCACATGCCACAAAAGCAACCTGCAGAGAAAAAGATAGAACCACGACTGGAGGAGCAGAATGAATGCGGTGCCCGGGCTTTAGGTTCAAGTGTGCTCATTGTGGACAGGCCCCCTTCTGCCACCCCATCCCCAGAACCGACCTCCAAAGTGTTAACACAATGAGGATGGCAGCTCGGCAACTTGGAGTAGCCTGCCCATGCTACAGAACTTTTAATCCAACTCCCCTAACGCCAAGTCCACAATTATTAGAAGATTCCTCCTTGGGAAGAATGTTTCTATGAGGTCACCCCAAGGGTATAACGTTTCGACAGGCAATGGGGCAGAAGTCGATCAGCTACAGCCACAGCCCCTGGGATGCAGCTGCATTGTATCCTAGGTCATTGGCCTAAGCCTTGGATCCCAGGCCTGTCTGTGCTGCTTACTGATTAGGTGGCCTCTGCAGCTCAAAGGCCAGGGGTTGTCCTCAACACCTCCCTGTCACCATCTCCATGTAATCCCTTCTTACTGGTTTTACCCTGTAAATATCTTCAAGTTCACCCTCCTCATCCCCACTGCTATCCCCTTGGGCCTGAGCTCCTGCAGGAACGCTAAACTGACCCCTCCCCATGCAGTTTTACTGTTCCTCCTCCCCCCAATCCCTTCCCCGCACAACAGCCAAGTTACAGCACAGGATACACACAGCACCCTTACTCAAAACCCTCAATAGCTCCAATCTGTCTCAGCATAAAACTGAAGCTCTTGCTGTGGCCAACAAGGCCCAGTGTACCTCCGCAGACTCCCCCAGGCTACTTTCTGCCTCGCTCTCCAGGCTCCAGGTACGCGGGTGCTGCTATCTTTCAAACGCTCTCTGTGCTCCTTTCTGCTCAGAAGCCTTGACATACTTTGGTCCTCCCCAGGGAGCACTTTTCACATCCTAATTCACCCACTTAACTCAACTCATTCTTCAGATCTCAGTTCATTATCACTGCCCTTGGGAGCCTTCCTTCTTCCTCCTGCCCTCTCCTGTCCACCACTACATCAGTTCCTCCCGTCACACACTCCCGTGGCTCCCTGCACTGACCACAGCTTGAAATTATGCCTCCTGTGGTGATTTCCAGCCTGACCCGTAGAGTGTGCACTTATTCCCAGTACCCGGTCACAGAAACTGGTGTGGTAAAAACAGGAGTCACAGTGCTGGTGCTGGTGCTGCTGATTCCAGTAGCAGATGTCCTTGTAGGAAGCGTGTGCCTGTCTTGCTCCTAAGTGTTTTCCTTGCATTGGTTTTCTTAAACCTTGGAAACCCTGGGAATCAGTAGGCACACCGCTGAGATCTTAGTGGATTAATGTACCTCATTTCTCTGAGCCTCGTTTTCATTACAGACAGATAAAGAAATACACAAGAGAATCACAACCAAATTTGAAGCACTTTATATTTTCTTTATTATTTACAAATGAAAGAATTTAATATTTTTAATATATTTTAAAGAATCTATTTATTTACTGGAGGGAGAGGGAGAGAGAGCACGCAAGCAGGGGGAGAAAGAGAGGGGAGGGAGAGAGACAAGCAGACTCTGCCCTGTGCACAGAGCCTGACGTGGGGCTCCATTCTAGGACCATATGACCATGACCTGAGCCAAAACCAAGAGTTGGACCCCCAACTGACTGAGTCACCCAGGGGCCCCAAAAGCATTGACTATTTTAAAATTTTTCTATGAGTTTTAAAAACATGTAAGCATGGGTATGATATACCCTTTGCTTTATTCTAACACATCATTTCTCAACCTTTACAAAATTAGCACTACCCAATCCCCAACAAAGAGAAAACATAAAATGTAAATTATCCCTAAGGAGATGAATTCTTATGATATCTTTGGGTAGAGTTGAGCTTTGGAGGGCCACCAATCATTGTAATAGCTAAGATTTTTTTTCTTTTTCACATCCAAGAAGCAATTTTTACCCCTTCGGTGGTGCTATCACTATCCCCCCTTTTAAGAATGAATGTCCTAAAAGAAATGAAAGAGGGAAGTAGAAAGGGAAGGAAGCGAAGGAAGAGTGAATCAGGGGAGCTGTAGAAATCCCTTGATGGAGGATGGCAGCTGGAAAAGCAGGTGAAGCCAAGCCACCAGTGCTCAGCAGTGTGACGGGGCTGCTGTCTGTCCTCCGAACTGTTCTCTGTTCCTCTCTGCATGAATGTCCATTCCCTTCACATTTCTCCCACTTCTCCCTCCTCAGTTGCAATCCTGAAACATGCCAGGTGAGGCTCAGTGTTATATGAATCTGAGTGTGAGCAGCCGGGCCCAGTTGCCGTCCACAAGGAAATACAACTTGTTGATGATGGCATCCCATCCAGGGAAGAGCTAAGAAAGGCGTTAGGCATTTAGGAGTGTCTAGAGAGGCTTTAGAAAGTACCACAGCCTTTGGATTTGGGCTGGAAAGAGGAGCAGGGCTTTGATAGGCAGTGATAGGAGGGGTAAGGGCGAAGGAGAAAAAGTCAGGGCATCCACAGTAGAGAACACAGCTGGGGAAGAGCTAGTGTAAGAGGTGTGGTATGGCAGTATGCTGTGAAGGAAGGGAGTAGAACTATTTTGGAGATTCTTGAATGACAGGATGAGAGATTTGCTAGGAACCACTGAAAGTTTTCAGTGGTGGGGTGATCCAGGCCAGCAACCAAATGGAGGGTAAGTAGAAACAGAGGGAAGGAACCCAGCGAGCAACATTTTCTCATAGACCAGGCTAATGTTTCTCATTGTAGAGGGGTTAGCAGCACAGCACTCCTGGTCTTTACCCAACAGATGTCAACTGGGACAACCAAAAATGTCTCCAGACATTGCCAGCTATTCCTTGGGGGACAAAATCGCCTGTTTGAGAACCACTGAGCAAAACAAGGATTAATGAGGGATTGACTGAGGGTGGCCACAAGAAGAAAGGAGGACAACTACCAGACAACTGAAGTTCCAAACCCTACAAATGTTAGGATAAGGCCAACATGGATTCCAAGGCAGTTTGCATGTTTCAAATAGGAATGATTAGGAAAACAGGAAAATTCATGGAGAAGGAGCATATTGGGAGGGATACATATGGAATTTCATTTTTTTAAATGTTTTGTTTGCTGTTTCTAGACACACATGGAGATAGAGATGTCCTATAAGTTACAAGATGTACAGCAAAGTTCTCATGAAAGAGAGAATCAGTGATCAGTGGCATTCACCAAAAAAGAGAATAGAAGCTAGCGATAAAACCATGGGGATGAATGAAGTCCCTGCAAAAATGTTTAGGGACAAGAACTGAGCTTAGAACCCTGCATAATGGTTCTTGCAATGGAGAGTAGCAAGGTGTGAGCAAAGTGTGTTTTCTGTGGTGCAGCCTGGGTGGCAAATAAGAACAAACTGATATCCTTGCGATTCTAGGTGCTTGGCTCAAAGCTAACGCAAAAAGCACACTTCAGGGTCGCCTGGGTGACTCAGTTGGTTAAGCATCGGATTCTTGATTTCAGCTCAGGTCATGATCTCAGGATCAAGAGATTGAGTCCTGCATCAGGACTCATCTCTCTCTCTCTCTCTCTGTGTCAAATAAATAAAATCTTTTTTTTTTTTTAAGGGCATGTTACATTGCAGTAGCAAGTTTCATCTTAAAAATTCTTTTGAGGGGTACCTGGGGGGCTCAATCAGTTAAGCACTTGAGTCTTGATCTCAGCTCAGGTCTTGATCTTAGAGTCGTGAGTTCAAGCCCTGCATTGGGCTCTACACTGGACATGGAGCCTACTTATTTAAAGAGTTTTTTGAAGTATGTGATTTAGCACATATTATGGATTGGTTTGTTTTACTATGAAAATATTTTAAAGTATTTACTTTCTCCCCATAATGCTTAAACAGTATAGTCTAGTAGATTCAATATTACTGGCCAACAGTTTTACCTGCCCTCTCATCGAGGATACTTGTACTCCAATTTGAGATACAGGAGTAGAGAAAATAACAGAGTTTTGGGAGGTTGACAAATCCAAATGCAATTTTTTTTAATCTGATGTTTATCAGTTGCGTGACCTTAAACTGGTATCTTGAGCTCCTTGAACCTTGGTTTCTCAACAGTAAAATGGGGCATTACAGCCAATCTCCATTGTGAAGGTCAAATGAGATACAACATATAAAGTGAATAACATGTTTAATAGTTCATTTACTATTTGGATGAGGGAGGAAAAATGGGGGATGTATAGAGGCAGAGAATGGAAGATGGGGATACTAGGGAAAGGTAATTTAATATTCTAAAAGCTTGAGGAAGATGGCATTCCCAGAGTCGAATTATTTTGTAACATTATTGATTGGCTCAGAACGGGTAAAGGCACCTGAGAAGAATCTTTGGAATTGGCATGAAGCTTCTTCTCTGTGGCACAACAGAGCAGTGTGAGGGGCCTGCTGGTGGGACCGTGCAATTAACTAGCAAGTAGAAGGTGAATAGGAGATAGGAAAAAACCTAGACCATTCTTCCCACAGATTTGATGAGGAAGGAAAATGCAATGGTATAGGAGGTAGTGAGACTGGAAAGACTCATGAAAATGAACTTACAACCTACTACCTGAAGCTTTGAAAAATCCATAGGAAAAGAACTAATGGCAGTACAACCTGAATGGAACATCCACAGCTAGAACAGTGGTCTTGCATCTTGCATTTTTTGGGCAAACATTAGAAAATCATTCATTGCGGAGTGCTTGGGTTGGCTCAGTGGGTGAAGCATCTGACTGCTGATTTTGGCTTAGATGGTGGTCTCAGAGCCGTGAGATGGAGCCCCTGCAGCAGGGTCTGCGCTGAGCATGGAGCCTGCTTAAGATTCTCTCTCTCCCTTTCCCTCTGACCCTCCCCTGTCACTCACACTCTCTTTCTCTATTAAAAAAAAAAAAAATCATCCATTGCTAATTTCTCGCACTGTTACACACACACACACACACAGACGCACAGATGCACCATGGTTCTGTGGTTATTACACATATAAGCAGATGCCATGTGTAAAAAAAAACTGGGCAAAACACAGTTTCTTTATTGCACTGTGATATTCCAAGACAAAAAATATATATGTGTGCCATATCTCCAAGTTCTTACATAATGGAAATTTTTTTTTCCTTTAAAATATCTCCTACAACTTGTGTTTCAAACTTTTTACATGTTTTTAAAAGTTCTGCCTTAAACAGTCCCAAGCCCAATGTAATCTATTGCCATAGGCTGCCCCACCCCCCACCGTCCCTGGCATGGTAAGATCTGTGGGACCCCCCAGACTGGGAAAAGGCTGTAGCCCCCTGCCAGCATGTGTTGTGCAGGCTGAATCACAAAATACACTGAATCACAAAATAACACTGAGTCATAAAAACAGCCAAGTTGATGACAGTGAGATTCTGTTAAAATCACCGTATCGATAACAACTCTATTTTTAGGTGTTGGGATCAGGAACTGAAATAAATATAATATCCTGTCTTCCAGGCTGTTAGTAGAAAAAAAAAATAGTTTCTTTAAAACTACCACGGTATACTGGGAGCCAAGCACTGTCGATCCTTCCTCCTCTAAACTCCCAGGTGAGTGCACCTGTGACACAGGGAAGCTTCTTAGAAATGCTCAAGTGAGGAAGGGTAAGGGAAGGTGATGGAAAGGCAATTTCTGTTCATGGCTGGACAACTGATAAGGAAACAGTTTGGTAAGAGCTGGCTCTAGTCAGGTCTTCCACCACAGAGAACAACTCTGATACTGGGAAGGTCAGTGGAATTCTTTATATTTAGGATTTTTTTTTTCTTATAAAAAAATCACCGTGGGGGTGGCTCAGTCAGTTAAGCATCTGCCTTCAGCCCAGGTCATGAACCCGGGTTCCTGGGATCAAGCCCCACATCAGGCTCCCTGATCAGTGGGGAGCCTGCTTCTCCCCCTCCCTCTGCCCCCAACTCATGTTCTCTCTCTCTCTCTCTCTCTCTCGCTCTCTCTCAAGTAAGTAAAATCTTCTTTAAAATTAAAAAATAAAATCATTATGACCAGTTTAATGGAGTAAACTTGAGAGGCAGAAATAGCTCCATTAAAAAAAAAAAATTCAAAACTCCAAACCTTTCTTTCTACTGGTTCTGAGTGCAATGGGAGACTCTGGAGCTTCTTCTCTTCCTGAGGGCAAGGGACATTTTCTTCTCTGGTCATTTCTATGTATCAACTGTAGACCAAGAACATGGTAATTCTAGTGCTTTCTTGTCTAAATACCAAAAGAACGCATCCCCTATGACCAAACACAGGAACGTCAGAATGATAATTATCTACCAAACATGTTGATATGTTCTGTATGACCTCAGAGTGTCCGTAAATCCTGTTGTGAAAGAACAGTGACAGACAGGCGGGACAAAAATGTGTTGACATCACTTCTGGGCCGAGCAAAGGTGCAGCCATAATCCAGAAGACAGTGGCCGGTTCCTAGCGGGGCCTGTGGCCACAGCAGGGCCAAGGAGGCTCTGTCCCTAGAGTCCTTGCAACAGCCGGCTAGAGTCAGAGGGTGAGGCCACTGAGCGAGGGGCCAGTGAGACTTTGCTGACCTCCCCGGAGAAATGGCCCACACAGGCCTCAGGCAGGCACACAGAGCTTACCCCAAGCAGCCGCCCTTCCTGTCCCTCCATATGGAGTGTCAGACTCCCCGTCTCCCATGTGAGAGTTGGGCAGGCCCTCTGCACCTGCTGCCTGGACCACTGTAAGCACTTCCTAGTCCTTCTACTGCCTTCTCTGCTTCTCCTAACCACCTTTTGCATGAATCCTGCAGCATTTCTAACGCAGGCCTAGAATGTGTAATTCACCGGCTTGGCCATCTCCACTGGCTCCCTGACCCCCACAACCTCTGGGTGCACTCCATAGGAGATTCCCAGGGTTCAAAGCCCAGCTCAGTACCTGCTACTTCTGTGACCTTGAGCAAATCATCTAACCTATGCCTCAGTTTCCTCAGCTGTAACACATGGGGAATAATGGTAAATACCACATAGGCTTGCTGTTAGAAATAGATGTGTTAAGCACTCAAAACCTTCAGAAGCACGCCCATTCATAATAAATGCTCAGTGTGTGGTAGCTATTATTCTGGCCACTAAAATTTGAATACTGTCATCATCTGCTTAGGTGTCTCCTTGTCTAGAGAAGAGGGTGGGGACTGTGTCTTAGTCATGGCTATATTCCTAGTGCCTGACAGTTCCATGTAATGGACCTTCAATAAACGTTTATTGAACAAGTAGATTGTTTTCTAGACAGTAAAATATCCCCATGACTCCAGAGATGATATCTCAGGGAACTTTATTTATTTCTTTAGCTCCATGGGAAGGAAGATATTATGTAAATCCATGAGACACTCTGTCCTGAAAAGAGACACCTGTAGTTAGTCTCATGAGTCCCTCCGAGAAGTGGGAGTTGGGCAGCCTGATTCAGAGTCTTGGTTCTCGCAGGGACTGTGAGTCCTCAGACAAGACACTTTCATTCATTTGCTAAGGACGTTCCTGATGAGTATCAGTTATGTGCCAGGTACTATTCTAGGGACCGGGGGTCGGGGGTGGGGGGGAGCACTGCACAAGGTAGGCAAGGTTCCTATTCTCAGGGACCTCAAGGGAAGGGAAACAGTGCATCAGACAATGAATAAGAGAAACAGAAAACAGAAAAGTTGGGTAATTGGAAGTGCTAGGATTGAAATAAAATAAAACATGGGAGAAATTACGTGGAAAGGCTACAGTTAAAAAGGAGGTCAAGGAAGGCATTTCTTTCTTTTTTTTTTTTTAAAGAAGGCATTTCTGAAGGCCGGCAAGAACATTGAGAGTTTAAGGCCTAAGGGAAGAAGGGTTCAGGCAGAGGAGGCAGGTTCTGCAAGGGTTCCATGTGAAACTGAACTTGGAGCGCTCCAGGGATCAGAAGAAAGCCCATGTGCCTGGAACTTGGTAGGGAGGGTAAGAGTAATACCACCTGAGGTCATTAAGGAGAGCAGAGGCCCACAGGCCAGGGGAAGGAGTGTGGATTTTAGACTGAGTGCAACAGGAGGTCTTTGGAAGGTTTTGAGCAGGACAGTAATATGGTTTGACTTACACTCTTAGAGGAGTCTAAGAGAGAATGGATTATGCCGTAAGTGGAAGCAGGAGAATGAGCAATGAGACCAGTTAAGGGGCTGTTCCGTTGTTATAGTACAAGTTCAGATAGTGTCTGGGAAGTAGGACTTGATGAACCAGAATCCTGATGCTGATCAACTGAATGGAGGGGTTAGAGAAAGAGGAGAATCAGGAATGGTTCCGAAGTTGTTGCCCATACGTTTGACACAATCCTGTTGGTGACATGTTCCACTACCCCAGTTCATGGCCCGGGTGGCATGGAAGGCTGCCAGTTACTGGATGGGGACAGCTGGGCAGCTATAGACTAGATGTGGGAGATTTAAGACTCCTGTCTTCGAAATGTTAAGTTTGAGATGCCTAGTAGATATCCAAATGGAAAAGACAGGAAGTTGTATACACAAGTCTTAAGTTCAGTGGAGGAGGTCAGAACTGTAGATATGCAAGCAGGAATCACTGGCATTCACGTGACATTTCAGGCTGTGGGAGCAGGTGTCATCGCCCGGGAAGCGCATACAGTCAAAGAAGGATCCCAGAGCAGAGCCCTGGAAAGGACTGTATTTGGAGGTGGTGTACGGGGGCTCAGCAAAGATACCAGAGGGAAGCAGTGTCAAAGGATGAACTCCAGAAGTTATGTTTCTGGAAGCCAAGAGAAGAAAATGTTTCAAAACAAAGAGACTGGTAAACTGGTCAAACGCTGCTAAGAGATGAAGTGGGAAGAGGGTTGAATTTGGTAACGTGGAAATTTTTGGTGGCCTTGAAGGATCAGTGTCACCTTCCATCTCTTGAACCCAGTTTGTCCATGGAAGGAAGGAAGGAAGCAAGGAAGCAAGGAGAGGGAGGGAGGGAAATAGGAAGGAAAGAAGGGAGGGAGGGAGGGAGAGGAAGGAAAGGTTGTTTTTGGATGTTTTTAAAGCAGAAGTACTTTTTTTCTTTTTAAATCCTTAAAAGAATCCCAAGACATGAAACAGAACAAAATCAGAGCTGCTATATATAGCCGAAGTCGGGACTTCAAAAACCATCTCCTCCCGTCTCCTTGCTCCTACAATTGACCTGAAGGCAACTCTGGGAACCGCTGGGGCTCCTTGAAAAAGGACCTGAAACCGCTGGCAGGAAGCTCAGTGAAGAGCTCCTTGGCTGGGAGGGTCTAAGTGGAAACGTGAGGCTAACCCTTGGTCTGGTGAGCAACAGGCTATCCACTGGCTAGGAGCCTCTCTGTGCATCGGAAAGGATAGGGCTTCCCAGCGTTATGGGCAGGAATGCTTTAGATTGTCCGTAATCATAATTCCTTCTGGTTTCTGGACCAGTTCCTTCCAGAAGAGGCCATTGGCTGCTTCGGGGCACACCCATTCAACTGGTTTGCCCAGCTCCTGCCCCTCAGCCACGCCTCCCCAAAGCATCCAAAGCCCTTCCTTTGTAGCAAAATGATTCAGTGCAGTTTCCATAAAACAAGGGACCTGAACCTACCTTCACACATGCAGCCTGTGTTACTGAGAGATTTAAAGGGAAACTTCCTTTAAGGGAACAGCCCAGCAGGTAGGTTCCTGGTTGTCTTAAAGGAACCACTAGGCATAGCAGAGTTTGCGAGGTCCGTGGTCTCTCAAAAATGAGCTGTAGCGTTCTCTTGGGAAAAAAATCACAAAAGCGATGTTGAAGGGTGTTTAGAGGAATAAAAGGAATAACGTGGAGGATCTTTAGGAAGACCCAGGACACTGACAGAACGAGAGAAAACTCTTACTTCACAGGGTGCCTACTTTGTGTCAGGCGCTCTGCTAGGCCTGCGGAGAGAGTAGGACAGATGCAAAAACCAGATCCCGTGGAGACATCCCCTTTCCTTATCTGAAGTGAGTCATCGTCCCTCGGTCAGCGCGAAGACGGCTTGCAACCAGGCTGTCCATTCGAGTCCCGGGTTTCCCCCAGGAGCCTGCTCGGTCAGACTCCTGACGTGGGAGGGCAGGAGCGCGCACGGCACGCGGTGTCATAGCCCCCGTCCCCCCACCCGCCGCCGGCCATCAGCACAGACACCTGACAGTTTTCAGAACTCTCACTTGTGGGCTAAGGGATGGGGCATGCCTTATGCTTCTGTTCGGTGCAGCTTTTATGTTTTCCTCTCATTTTTCTCATGACACTGCTGCCCTTCTGTTAGCCTCTTTGGGCTTCTTTCATGGTTGTGGTCTGTTCCTCAGTCTCCGAAACGAAGGCCCGACATGGGGAAGCATCGCTGTGGGGCAGGCACGAGGATGGTATTCCAGGGCTCTATAAAATCGTCCATGCCTATTGGCCACTGGCTGATGTCTGCCCTGAGGGGGACTAGAGCCACTGGGGAAGCCTTTCACAGGGGATGTGGTAGAAGTATGCCAATAATTTGATCTAGATAGTAAAAGGTAAGGAATCTACTTTGGGGAAAGACCATGAAAGTGTTAACGATCAGATCTCATGATTATCACCTCACCCCCTATCAGAGGCATTCAAATCCCAGGCTAGACCCTATTCCCCAGGCTAGCCCATCAGCATGGTCTGATCCCTGGTACAAGTGCAACTGAGTGATAGAGGCTGGAAAGGAGGGAAGTCCTGCTGGATGCTCCTGGGAGCCAGAAGAGTGGGCAGAGGTCACAGAGGGGTTCTAACTGTGGTGTGTTTGCCTCCATTACCTTTGCTCTGGGCTCACAGACAGTTCCCATCCCTGAGACACCTTGCTTCCAATTTATACTTAATGGTTAAAGAAATATTGTTGTATGACAACCAGCCTACAAGGAATGTATTTATTAATATTCTCATTTTGGAGACATTAGGTTATGTGAACCAGGTCATTAGAAGACTTAACAGAACACAGACGTGTCCCTGTTTCTAAATGCTATGGTCCTAACTGCCCACCATTCATTCAGGTGATATGCAACGCAGGAACAGGGCTGAGATCTGAACCCAGGTCTCCTTTCCTACAGAACTAAAAGCAGTCCCCTGACATCATTTTGCCATATGTTTAGATCTTGGGTTCACACCTGGAGTTTTTACATTTGAGTGCCCCCTCCTCTGCTGCCTTTCATCTTTTAGAAATTTTGTTGTGAAGATACTCCTCTTGGAAAGTATCTCGTTTGGCAAGTTCCCATGGCCACTGGGGATTCGACTTGAAGGGACGCACTAGGAAAATCTTTTTGATGACTCTGCAGTAGAGGCAAAGTACACCATTCTGGCTGAATTCCATCCAGAAAACCTTTCCCCAGGTTTCATGTGAGCTGGGGAAGGGGCAGGATTGGCGGGGGGGCATCTCACCTCCTGGGGTGTCTATTGGAGGTTACCTGTGGTCACTTGTAGCCTGGGATTAATGGGCCACAGATCCGAATGCAGCGATGATAGAAATCACACCCCGATTTGCATCTTAATCCTCGGAGTTGAGCAAACATCAAAAAGCTCGGCAGGTTGGTTCAGATCATTATGATAATGATTAATAACAGGCTTGTTTACAGAGCTTCCGTCCCTGTAGCTCATCATTGCCTTTATGCAGGAGATTCTGCTGCGTTAAGATAAAAACAACATTGAGAACTGAAACAGTGTCCCCAGATAAATAAATTTTTCCATAGCCTGGGACTGCAGCTCTCATGCTGGACCCCTCTCTAACATAATTTTCTCTTATTCCGTTGGTTCCAAAGCCATTTTGTCCATGTAAAGAGAACATTTCAAAGAATATGAAATCATAGAAATTTCGAAGACAATGTACACATTATGTCAGCAGTATCCGTATCTGCCTCTCCCCCTCGATCCAGAAAACTTGGGAGATAAGAGCACTTATATTTTACCTTTTTACTTGTAGCACTTAGCACCGTGTCCCCCCAAAAGTAGAAGCTCAATAAATGTTTGCTGTATTATTAAACTTAAGACTTCATAACTAAGATGAGTTTTCTGGCACAACCCTTTACCTTGTGGAGAAGAAAACTGAAGTCCAGAGAGCAGACATGAACCATCCAAGGTCACTGGGCCACCTGAGTCTGGAAACATTGGCATCTGACAAGTCTCCCACTGCTCTTTCCCCACTATATACTAAAGCCTGGAAATGACAGGCAAATCCAAATCCAGTGTCCCAGGAAGGCAGCTATCAGAAAGGTCTGGATAGTATGACCCAGTGTAAACTTGTTGCTAAACCCTCAAGCCTCGCCGAAAACCTTCCCAAGGAAGAGCCCCAGCAGCACCGCTTTATTCCTGGGATGGGATTCTGTCTGTCAGGCTTTTAACCTGTTGGGCCAGAAGGAGCAAGAATATGTTTTCCTCTTACTTCAGCTCACTTAGAATTGAAATGGAGAGAAATCAAAGGAAAGTCCACATTTATTTATTTATTTTTTTAACCATTGCCGAGGAACAGAAGTGGCTCCGTGTGAGGACAGAGAGGTTATTAGCATCACTCATGACCTTAGGAAGTAATGAGCTAATTATTGCCATTGTTCATTCAGTAACAAAAGGAAAGTCTCAAATGGAAAAAAGGAATTCTGGGCAATTATTTATTCATTCAAACAGCTTAAAGAAGAACTCTCATCCTTCCAACCTGATCAAGCCGAAAAAATCTCCGGTTGTTCCCGGAGGGGGCAAGAGAATACCTACCAAGCTTGACTTTGGAAGTCCTGGGCCTTGAGGAATGTCCCGATGCTTCGTATCTGTGTCTCAGATCATTAGGCCTGCACAGGGTGGGGGTGGCAGTTGGGAGGCTGAGATCCTGGTCATTGACCCAACTCTCAGCATGATTATTTCTGTAGATGGATGGATTTGTGTACGATAAGACATGTTCTGCTGAGCCTCTCTTGTAATCCAGCAAAGCTAATTAGATCCAGAGAAGATCAGGCTCATGAACTTGGCCTCTTCAGCCCCAGAACCTCCTCAGCTGAGATACCACAGCCTGTCTCCTTTCTAATTGTGCCATGCGTCAGTTAACATGGTGAGCAGTATGGCTCAGGACCAGTGGCAGACAAGGTGGCTGGTTCAAACACGTCTCACTTGGGTTCTCATGGAAGGAACACAATGACACATACCTACTGTTCTGCAATTCTTATGGGTCATGTCTCAAGCAGGCCACAATTGACTTTGACAAAAATAAATAAGCAATTTAATGAAATATGAAATGACTTACTTAAATGATTTATCTGATGAGGAAAAAAATGTAATTATCTTCCACCATTTTTATCAGAAGAGAAAGCAAGATTTTCCTGCAAGAACCCAGGGATAGGCATGGGGCTGCCTTAGGTTTCCGTGATTAATTCACTACCTGGGTGACTCTGGCTAATTATTTAATCTCCCTGAGCCTCTGTGTCTTCATTTTTAAAACCGGAATCATAATTTCTCTATCACAAGTGTTGCTCTGGTTATTAGCTTTTTCAAAATATTTAGAGCAGAGAACATTGCGAGCATGTAATAAATGCCTCTTTGCTTCTTCTTCTCCTGGTACCTTTGGTTGCATGTTTGTAAACAACAAAAATCGAAAGTCCCAAACTGAATGGATTCAAATGTATGCCTTCTTTTTCCTGCCTTTGCCAGAATGAAGGATGACTCAATTGTTAATGAAAACGGGCGATCAGGAGCAGCACGCACATTCATCAGCTGGGCGTTCTATCAGCAAGTCTGATTGATCACTCCACTCATTTTATGGGAAAACTTTCTTTGCTGCTAATGAACCCAGATCAGACGGGGTTGTAAGATGAGGTGTGTCCCCGAGAGCACTCGGGTCATTTTCTGTGCGTGTAAAAGGGTACTCTCCGTTTGGTGCCGCCACACCCGCAGGAGCACCTGCGTGCTTTGTGGGGTGAGGCGGTTATTACGTGTGTGGTGTGTGTGTCAGGCTCTGAGTTTGTGCTGTCTGCTTGACGGCCGCCACATTATTGTGAGATTCCCTCAAAATACAGTACTGGAGAGAAGGGCTTAGAAATGGCCCTCATTGGACCACTAAGACTCATCCTATTACTAGCTCCTTTGGAGAGGGACAAAGGCCTCTTTGTGGCCTCAGTCCAAGGGCTTGTGTCTGTGTGCACAGACGTGGACATGCTATTATTAAAAATCGCAGTGAATTATTTATAGCTTCCTGAAACAGGTAGACCTCTTCCACTCTGTCACACCTCATATGACAGAGGTGGTCCTTCTGCCTGGGACACCCTGCAGCCTGTCCTGCCCATGTGACCTTCTAGCATCAGCTCAGGTGGTAGCTCCCCTAGGAGCCTCTCTGACTGCATCAGGATAGGCTTTTTCTCTTCCTGCTGAACATTTTTATTACTACAGCACTTTCACGTGGTGAATTAATCACCTGTCTGTGAGCCGAACTTCCCAAACCAACGGCGAATGTCTTAAAGACCCGGGACATGTGTTGTTGATTTCTCTCAGCCTCCACAGTGCCTGGCACAGAACCTGGCCGACTGTGAATCTCTCGAATGAACGAATGAATGAATGAATGAATGGGTGGTTACAGGCCCAAGGCCAGGTCTAAGTGTGGTTACAGCCAAAAAACTGAGAGTTTTGTAAGGCATGGTAGGATCTTGTTTAGCAACCCCTGTGGCATGAGGATTTCAGAGAAGAGACAGCTCCCCAAGGCAGGTGGTCTGGCTCGTATAATACGTGATTGTTGAAGGCCTAATAGATCGAGTAATTTGTCCACTTTCCTGGAGTGAAGGTTTCAGCTTGGGCTCACCTCCACTCCGAGAGCTGAATGTGTGATGCTGCACGCCTCCCTCAGTAGAGTTAAATTAGGCTTAATATCTTATGACTCAAGAGTTTGCACACCAAGGCTTGGCACTTAATATTGTAATTACCCCCTTTTGATTAGAACTGCCTTTCATAAGCAAATCGACGCAGTGATTTGAAAAGCTTGAGGAATTGTGTTTGGAGCTCACCCTACGAGTTCCACAGGGAACTATAATCATAGTAATTACTATTGAAGCTAGATTCCAGTTCTCGATGTACCGGGAGGCGGGTGAGTAAGAGTCACACGCTGCGTGCTTTCCCATCTCAGGATAGGCGGTGCGGCTGGAACAAGGAGCGAAGGTGGAAGTAAACACCAGCCGACCCACAGTCTGTGGTATTTCTCTTCTGACGGGTCTCGGCCTCTGGAGGTTCAGGACACTGGAAAGGATTCTTTAGCTGCGCGCGCGCGCGCGTGTGTGTGTGTGTGTGTGTGTGTGTGTTTTCCAAGTCAGCACATGCTTGGTGGCACCCACACTAGTCTGTGCTACTTTTTGGGAATATGCAGCCAAGGCAGACATGAATCCAGACTCTGTCCTTCGAGCGGCTCTCGAACTAGTGTCAGGATGAATGTAGAAACTAAAACTAGTTAGAAGTAGGGTCTGGAGCATCCACAAAGAGGCGAGGCTCAGAAGCTTTGGCGTGCCAGTCGATTTAGACACAGAACATTCCCTGAAGGATGAGTCTGGAGATCAGGAGGGTGTTCAGAGCATTCTGGGCTGCTTTTAAAGGACAAATGCCTCGTCAGGGACAAGAGCCTTATTCCAAACGCCAACAGAGCCTTGCAGCCACACAAGCATTTGGCTGACAAGTGAGCGGCGCTGGTCTTCTGTGACCAGGGCCCTTTTGCTTACCTCCCCGGGAGGCTCAATCAAGCCCCAAATGTGAAAGAGGACCGCTTCCCTTTGGGACTCACAAGGGCACTCTGAGAAATGGTGACTCCTTCTCCTTTTCTTGTAGAAATTGTTTATGTTGGGGGCTCCCTACTTTCTGGAAACATGATCTCTGGGGCAGAAACCCCACAATTATGGCTCCCCACTGTCCATACTTTATGGATTCCCTCCCCCACCCTCTGCTTTTCCCTCCATCAGACACAGTCTGAAAATTTATTTAAAAATTAACAGCACAAGAAGAAAAATGCCACAAGACCCAGATTGCTAGCAGATGCTCTGAGAGTGCTGGCAAGAGAACAGGCGAGTGGAGCAAGGCAGTTGGAGGCCAGGGTTCCCTTCCCTGCCTTTTTAAAAGGGTAGATGGAATCAGGTGAGGCACAACACACCGCCATGCCCTTACTCACTCATTTATCCTTTCGATAAATATCCTTGGAATGACAGAGGGTGCCAAGCCTGCTGCCAGCCTCAGGAGCCTCCACCGTAATAATTAACATTTATCGAGTACTTACTACATGCTAGGCACTATTCTAAATATTTCATATTTAATAATATACCAACTCAGTTTTCATAACAGCCCTATTTTTAATCCTTGGGCGAGGAAGCAAAGACACAGGTTAAGAATGTTGCCCTGTGTCCTGTGAGTCGTAGGAAGCGGGGTCAGGATTTGATTCCACCCCCCACCCCCCGTCTGATTCCACAGCCTAAGCCAGGCGTCTACACGTGTTTTCTGTAAAGAGCCAGGTAGGAAGTATCCAAAGCTCTGGGGGCCATCTGTTCTGGAGTACAACTTCTCAACTCTGCCGCCATAGCAAAGCACCAGCCATAGATAATGTGAAATCAAAGGAGCGTGGCCATGTTCCAGTAAAACCATCTTTATGGACACTGAAACTTGAATTTTACCGAATTTGTATGTGTCACCAAATTTCATGTGTGGATCTCTGGCCTGTGCTGCACTCTGCTCTCCCCCTTAGTGCCTGAGGAGTAACTGATATCCTGATGCGGGAGACATGCAAACAGAGTTTAAGAGAGGTAAACCCAAAGCCCTCTCCAGACTCCCTTCATCGAGGAAGCTGCTGCTGCCTTGTCTGGATTCCTCTGCCCATCCTCCATCTGTGTGCCTTTTAGACCCCAACTTTCCTTCATGCCCACCCAATGCCCAGCTCCTCCTCTGTTTTTCCCCAAAATCTGTTCTGTCCTCTGTCATGGCCTTCTTAGAGTTATCTGGGGACAAGTGGGCTCCAGGAGGGCAGCATGTCCCGCTCATTGCTGCTTCCCTGGCTTTAGGTTGGGTCCCTGGCACCAGTACATATGTGGCAAGTGTTGTAGAAATAACTTAGAGGCACAGGAATGTCAAGAAGGGTCAATGGAGAGGGGAACTTTTGAACTTGGGGGTTGACTAAAAGAGTTCTCCAAGCCAATGAGATGGGGATGGTTATTCTGGGGAGAAAACTGAACAGCGCAGGGAAAAACGAGAAGCAGGGATAGGAAAACAGGGCATGTTCAAGGAATCATAGGCAGAAATGCCAAGGGCAAGAGATGAGGCAGACAACATTCATATGGAAAAAATCTGATTCCTGCAGGCAGTGGAGGGGGGGGGTTGAAGGGCACTGAGCATGGAAGTGACATGCTCAGATTTGTGCTTCAGAACAGGGGTCAGAAAACCAGAGCCTATGGACCATTTCCAGCCCATGATCATATAGTTACAAAGGGAGGGGGCTGGGGATGAAGCTCAGGGTGGTGTCAGCCCACATCTGTGTTCTTTCCCTCCACCATATTGCTTTCCCCTATCTGGGATCTAGACCTGGGCTCGGACTGGCTGTCTGCCTTCGGGGGTTCTGCCTCCCTAGACCCAACACCAGTTCACGGGGATGCCATTGACTTTGCAGGAGGAGTGAGGGAGAGGCTGTATGAACCTCTCAGGCTTGCTCCTGAACGCATGGGCAGTGGGTAACCCGAGGGTCACTATTCCTGTGTCCACCTTGCCACTAGTCTCTGGGTCTGCTCCTATTCCTCCTGGAGCCTTTGGTCCCATCCATACAATGAGGAGTTGGGGTAGATGCCCTTATCACGATAGAATTCTAAACATTATAAGTATTCCATATGCCACATTAAAATACTTCTGACTCAAGGATTTATAAGCAGTGAGAGTCCCAGAAATGGAGTGAACAGAGAGAAAGCACTCTCACCTTCAAAATACAGAGGTGAGCGACTATCCAGGGCTTTAAGAGGGAAAAGGAGGATCCACACCAGATTAACGCTGAGGGGAGGGAGCTTGTTAAGGGGATTTAAAGTCTACCCTCTTAATAACCCTTTGTAGTTCCTTGGCGCCTGGCTTTTCTTGAAGCTCAAAGTGTTTTGCAAACATTAGCTCATTAATCCCGCCAGCAACCTTGTTAAGTGGGAAGGTGTGAATGTCTATCCTCATTTGGGAACCTTGGACTTAAGGGGAAAAGGGGCTCTGGCTGGTGACTAGTACAGGGTGGGGGAGAGGCCCCAGGGCTGGACTAAATTGTAGAGTCTTTTTGTTTTGTTTTGTTTTTTTAAATTCTACCAGAGGAACAGTGGATGGTGGGAAAAACATTCGCCTGGAACCAGTCGAGTCTGGATACCAGATCCAGCCTGATTTCTATAGCTATGTTGATTTGGGCAAGTCCCTTAACTTTGATGAAATTCAGTTTTCCCTTTGGAAGGGAGGGTGATGATGCCTACCAACTCACCAACTTATAGTCTGAGAAATGTAATATGCATGTCAAAGTCATTTGATTACTGGAAGTTTCAATAAATACATTTAAGAGATATTTTTAAAGTTCTCCAGACATCTGGCACAAAGTTATATGGGTTTTGTGTCCGGGTGAGTGAGACGGAATGCACTGAGCTCAGGTGTGGCCCCGTGGGGATGGCTCTGTATGGTGGGAGAACAGGAACAGGAATACGGTGCTGGAGAACGCGCTGTCTTGGCTTGTTCGGAGAAACCAGCTAACTGGCCTGTGGAGCGTCGTCTTGAGACAAAGCCGAAGAAGGGCTCATATCCTACTACCTAGAAAAGCAGTTAGGTAGATGGTGAGAAGTCCATTTCACTGAGGAACCTCCGAAGGCTGGAGCAGAGAGCCGGCTGGGTGAGCCCTGCAGTGTGGACCCTGCTCCAGCATCAGCTGAGCCGGCCCACAAGAGCAGGTCTTGGTAGCTGATCGGCACCTGATAGGTGAGACAATCCGCTGGTATGGGAAGAAAACTGTGTAACATCTCCTTAGCCATTTTCTAAGTCTCATCCTTTTTAAAAAATTATTTTTGTATGTGATTTAAAGGAAGATAATATATTCTAGAGTTGTATATTAATAATTGAAATGTAGATGTCACCATATCTAGAACATACCAGAGAAAGGCCAACATGGCCAAACAAGAATGTCAAGAAGTTAGCTTTAATCAGCTTCTACTGCCCACATCCCTGATGCCCCCTCTGGCTCAGGGACTCAGCTGAGCGACCACCAGCTCACCCGAACACCGTGCATCTCTGCCCTCACTCCTTTGAGCCCTCGGGAGGTCTAGGGTGATTCCGTTTCTTCAAAATGCTTGCTTCCAATTTGAAGTCCTGCACGAACATATCCAACTGATGAAACTGCGAGTAAGACCCTGTGTGATACAGCTGCAAACCTGAGTTCTGATCACTATGGTGGGAACGAGGAGAAGGGCCCTATGGAGAGGCTAGTCAGCAGATGGTGAGGAGAGAGGGCTGGACAGGCGGAGCACGGAGGATGATTAGGGTGGCGAGATGACTCTGTAGGAGACCACGGTGATGGATGTGTGTCACTACATATCTGTCCAAACCCACAGGATGTGCAGCACTGAGTGAGCCCCAGCGTACACTACAGACTTTGAGTGATGATGGCGTTAGTATCCGTTCATCCATTGCAGCGAGTCCACCACTCCGTGGGGGATGCGGATAATGGGGGAAGCTGGGGGAGGGGGGCGGGGTACATAGGAAGTCTCTGTGCCTTCTGCTCAATTTTGCTGTGAACTTAAAAACTACTCTAAAAACAGTCTATTAAAAAAATATGATGGGCAGCCACAAATATAACAAACATCCACTATTCTTTTTTTAAAGATTTTATTTATTTATTTGACAGACAGAGAGAGATCACAAGTAGTCAGAGAGGCAGGCAGAGAGAGAGGAGGGGAAGCAGGCTCCCTGCTGAGCAGAGAGCCCAATGTGGGGCTCGATCCCAGGACTCTGAGATCATGACCTGAGCCGAAGGCAGAGGCTTAACCCACTGAGCCACCCAGGTGCCCCCAAACATCCACTATTAAAATACCTGTATGTTAACTACACTGGAATTAAAATTTAAAAATGAGCACCCAAGGGGGAAAAAAGTATATTAAAATTAACTCTAAAAACCAAAGATATAGATAGAGAGATAAATAGATACAGATATATAGATACATGAATTTCAAAATAAAACTTAGTAGAACTTCATTGTTTCAACAGCACCCCCCCCCAAGAGGACTTTCTTTAATACTCTAGACGTAAAAAGCAGGCAGATAGTATATAAACGGGGGGCAGAGGACTGCCAGAGTTGGAGACCACCAGAGATGGGTTTGAATCCCAGGCCTGCCCCTTACTGGCCGTTTGATTTCCATCAGACACTTACTGTCACTGAGCCCCACCTGGACAATGTCAGCAGCAGTACCTGCTTTGTAGGGTTTTATTCCCTAGCAGGTATCTGTAGCATTCTCCTGCCCACTCCCCCACCACTCCTGGAAGGAACTCACTTCCCATACGGTATAAATAACCACTCAGTGTGCTAGATCTTTCAGGGGCCCCCAGTGTTGGTGATACAACTCTCCTGATGGCGTATTCTGTATCTTTCTAATGCTCAGTACTTTCTTCATCTCTGATGGCCTCACTGGCAAGCCTTCCTATGTTAAATGATGGCCGCTCTGATATTTTGTTAATATTTGATAGTGGCAAGGGCCAAGACATGAAAGGCTAAAGCTTTAGTAGCCCAAATTATTCAAGTAGCCATAAAGATAAAAACATTGCACAACAGAACGGAAAAATTATTTGGTATGTCTCCACCTGACTTCTACATAGCTTCTCAGAAATACATGCTTGATGTATTTGACAATGTCATCGACTTTCTTACTGTCTTCTTTTGGCTCTCTATTTGCTTTGCTTTAAGAATCACACTCTTCGGGGTGCCTGGGTGGCTCAGTCGTTAAGTATCTTCCTTTGGCTCAGGTCATGATCCCAGGGTCCTGGGATTCAGTCCTGCATCAGGCTCCCTGCTTGGTGGGAGGCCTGCTTCTCCCTCTCCCACTCCCCCTGCTTGTTTTCCCTCTCTTGCTGTCTCTCTCTATATATATCAAATAAATAAATAAGATCTTAAAAAAAAAAAAAGAATTACTCTTCAGCATGCCAGTTAAAGCCTTTTATGTTAGGACCTTACCGGCTTCTCTATCTCCTGCTTCCTCTTGGTCTCATTCATGCTATGTTCCAGCCACATCAAACTTTGGGCTTTTTCTAAAAATGCACACTCATTCTTATATCCTTAACCATGGACACAGCTACCTCTCCACTAAATTCCCTTTCCTTCTTCTTTACCCTAAGACCCATTCAACCCCAGTTCTGGAAGACTTCCTGACTCCGCCAAGAAAAAGCAGAGGCTCTTTCCTATTTGTTCTCAAAGCACAGTGGCTGCATTTAATAGTCAATCCACAAACCCTTGCTGAAGGTCTAGTATAAACTCTGCACTGTGCTCCCATAATCCCCTGCACTTACATATAGCACAGTAAGTGTCACTCTGGGTATCATTATTTGTTTACCTGTCTGGAAGGTGCAGCCTGGCGACAGAAAGCCATGTGGAATGTTTGGTTAAGACGGTGGCACCATTTCCTCTTTCTCCAGACCCACCCAGCCAGAGTGACCTGTGCCCTCCGTCTCTGAGCCCAGCCCAGAGCAACGAGAGACCTGGATCCAGCCTCGGAGAACCCTAGGGAAGATCATGTGCTTCCCTGACCTCATCCCTTGTGCATTAGTTCGGTCCATATGGGTTTCTGGGTTTCTGCCTCAGTTTCCCTGCAAAGCATGCTATTTTCACTGTCACCTTGGAGTATAACCTGCTGGGTGGGTCCTTCCAGTTGACCCAGCTCACACCAGACTCTTCCTGCAAAGGCTAGACTTGTTCCAGGGAGCCCCAGTGGTGACTAGGTTTCTGGTTGCCACATGTTAGGGACCAGGAACCTCCCAACTGATATTGTCATTGCCTTTTCCAAGTGCTCTTTCAACTGTGCCCTCCATGAAGCATCGTACCTGAGTGAGCTTAGCCCTCCTGCCCCACGTCCTGAACTGGACTTCCCTCAGAGAGTAGCTTGCCTCTTTGGACTTGTGAGCTCCTCCCTACAGTATTTCCTCCCACTAGGAAGGCAGGCCTCTCCTCTGTCTGCCCAAGAAGCCTCTTCCTACCCCCAAGAAGCTTTACCCAATTAGGACAAATAGAGAGTTCTGAGCTACAGATTTGCCATGCCCCAGGGAGAAGCCAAGATAATGGGGAAATGGGGTGATTAAATTAGCCACAGAGAAAGACTTTGATGGACTTTCATTACAAGGATGGGGGGAACTAAGAAGAAAGAAACCCGTAATTGCATATCAGCAGTCTAAGAGAGCCAGAATAGCAAGGTTGTTGAATGTTTAAATCTAAAATTAAAAAAAAAAAAAAAAAAAGAAAGAAAGGGAGGGAGGGGGGACTGTCCACTACAGTAAAGCGTACCGCGGGATATAATAATATTAGCAAGTATTTCTTGAGCGCTTGGAATGTGCCAGGAATTCTGCTATTTTACATGCATATTCTTATTTAATTCTTACAGCCTGATCATGCAGGTTCTATTCATAACCCCACTTTTTTGAGGATGTGGCTTAGAGAACTGAAGTAATTTGCCTTGCAACTAAAGCTAAGAATCCTCAGCAGGGAAGTGGCTGAATAAATTATGTTTTATCATGCCCATGAACAAATCGTCATTACAAATAATAAATTCAGACTACACCCATTGACTTAGGAAGGGATTTTTCTAGAGGTCATGCTGAGAGAGAAAAACCAGGTGCAGATCAGTGTCTATAATATCATTCTATGTTTGCTGACCGATGAAACGAATCTCTTAGCTGTACGTATGGGTATATATTTATGTATATACTTGCAGGGTAATAAACATAGTACATTTCTTATTTATTTATTTATTTGTCAGAGAGAGAGAGAGAGCGCGAGCGTGAGTGCACCAGCAGGCAGAGAGGCAGGCAGAGGTGGAGAGAGAAGCAAGCTCCCCACTGAGCAAAGAGCCCTATGTAGGACTCGATCCCAGATCCTGGGATCATGACCTGAGCCGAAGGCAGTGGCTTAACCTACTGAGCCACTCAGGCATCCCTAAACTACATAGTATGTTTCTATTTCAAGCAAAAAATAGAGCCCTATGTATGTGTCTTTATAATTGATTATGTATGTACGATAAAGGAGAAAATGATGGATTCAAGTTGTCTTTTGGTCTTGGCTGTCTGGGAGGGGTAGAGGTAGGAGGCAGGGGGTAGGGACAGAGTTTTTCGGTGCATCACTAGTCTTATTATCACAAGCATGTACTGCTCTCGGAATTTGAAACCACCAAATGAAGGAAGTGATTTATAATAAATATTTTCCCAAAGTTACATGCTCTTCACCTCAGTGCTAAGTAATAAAAAAGGAAGAGTGTTCTGTGCGCCAAAGGCTCCCCCCTTTCTCATGCACTGTACCATGGTTGGGATCCATAAACATCTTTCAGGACCATCTGCTTCTGGGATATTCTCAGCTTCATGGTCTTGTACAGTCAATTCTATTTTAATTACAATTTTTCTAGACACTATAGGTCACATGTCTAAAGCCACACAGCAGGCACGGAGAGAGAATCCTAAATGGCAGCCCGGAGTTTTGGACTTCCAAATACAGTGCTCTCCTGAAGCTGTTAAATTGTATAATGTAGAAATGCATTTTAAAAGACCAAAGTTTTAAAACTTGTAAGAATCCATCTAGTTAATGCATTGAAAACTGCTGGAAGATAAAATATCATTATGATAATTATCCCTTAGCTTCCTTTTTGTCTATCATTAGGGTCAGATGCCATCAGCTACGTGAGCGGTAGGTCCTTGATTATAGCCTCACACATTCATTCAACAAACATTTATTGAGCACCTAATATGTGCCCAGCACTCAGGTGCTGGGTCAGCCTTATAATCTGAACAAACAAGCTTCCCACAGGCATTTGGCCAAGAATGATTAGTACATGCCTCCAACATTTGCCCTTTTAAAATTAAAGAGACTATTTTATTAAACATGAAAGTTTAGTAAACATTAAAGACTTTTTATTTCAGAAGGACTCTGAATCAGAAAATACTTAAAAGAAATAAGCATCACTTAGAGAAATATAGACTATAAATAGGTCCAGCATGAATGAGCATGAGAGATGGCAAATGGAACTAGCATTTTTGAGTGCACACTATTGCCAGACATTTTATATATGTCATTATAATAAGTGCTCACAATAACCCTACGTGGAGGGGACTGTTATTATTCAGTTGGCCAGTGAGGAGACTATATAGCTAAGGGAGAGGAGGAAGAATTTTCCCAAGGTCACAGAGAAGGTTTTGGAGCCAGGACTTGAGTATAGACTTGTCTCACTTCAGAAACCATGGCTTTGTATGACCTCCTTGCCCCCTGCTTGCACAGAAGATTGTGCCCCTACAGAGCACATCAGGCTTGCGTGGCCCAGGTGAACTGGTGGTTGGGGATCTCCATCCCTGGGACCATGCGCACCAAGCAGAGGTCTCTTGTTAACAGCAGCAGAATAGAAATACCAACATGCACTGACATCCCATCGTGTGCCTCCTCGTCGTTCTCCCCATTGTGGTCTGCAACCCCGCCTGGCTGGGGGGCCTCCTGGCTCCTTCCCTCATCGGCCCTACAGCCTCCTTCCATGCTGCCCTCAGAGGAGCCTTCTTAAAACTCAAGGCAGATCAGCTCTGTCTTCTGCTCACCGTGCTCTTACATACTCTGCCCCTGCCTCCTCGACCCCATACCTCTCTTCTCTCCCCGGGCTGCCTTGACTCTGCCCCTTTTTTTGCATAAAGTTGGATACCCTAACTGATCTGAAGTTTTCAAATTGAACTGTCAAAAAACATTTTTCAGTATTTGTGGGGGGATGCTTAGATAATTGTCCATCAATGGGCAACTGCAAGCCTCCTCGAAGCTTCACAAATGAGGGGCCCCTCCAGACGCACGCTCTTGCACTTGCTGTTCCTTCTGCCTGGACTGCCTTCCTGCAGGTGTCCAAGCAGCTCACCTCCTTACAACTCATAGGCGTGGCTCCAGTGGCATCTCAGTGAGCCCTCCTGTCACTGGCCACTTGATTTAACACCACCAAACCCTCCTCCCAGCACTAGGCTGACGTAATTGTTGCCAACATGACCCATCACCTCATTCACTGCCTGTCTCCCTTTCCTAGGATGTAACAGCTACGAAAGCAGAGATCTTGTTTGAATTGTTTGCTGATGTATTCCTGTCCCTTGGAGCAGCGCCTGGCATGTTGCAGGCGGTCCCTGGAACCTTGCAGAATTGAGGAATAAAGCTTCTCCCCACCCCTGTAAAAATGACTATTACTATCCCTATTTGAAAGCTTCAGAAACCCAAGATCAGACCTCTGTGCACCTCAGTGTTTGTCAGGGAGGAAAAGAGGAAAAAGGAGGAGACAGAGGCTGCCTCTCCCATCCTGGACTCTCCCGGTTCCATGCTCCCCAACAGCAACCGCAAGCAGCAAAGCTGCTGGTGTCTTCTATGACATCAGAGAAGTCTGGAAGTGCCTGATGAGACATGCTTTGCCACTGCTGTCCGTCCATGCCAATGGTCTCTAGGGGCCCATGCTGCTAGCCATGCTATGCTTCTGCTTCTAGCAACGCAAGTAAAAGAGATGCTAATCAACCCGAGTACTAGGGGTGAGCCCGGGGAGCCAGAGTGCTTCAGGTCCCTCATGTGCAAGGTCCTTTATACACACCTGCTGCCCAGTATGGAAATGAACACGTGTGATAAGATAGCATCAGTTCTGCTGGAAACTTCCTATATGCCCAATACAAAATGCCTACAGTTGGGACCGTCTCTCTCTCTCTCTCTCTCTCTCTCTCTCTCTCTCTCTCACACACACACACACACACACACACACACAGAGCCCTATCTCCCTCTGACATCGAACACTGCCTGGATGGTGAGGACTGAGTGTTGGGCATCCTAAGGCCTCCAGGAGGCCATGCATATGCTTATCCATTGATGAACACATTTTTAAACATAGATGACAGGACTTTTCTCTTCTTGGCTCTGAACTAGGACCTGCACACAGTACTGAAGCAGAATACTACTCTCGGGCACTGGCGGTCCAACAGGGAGACGGGCACACGGCAATGGCAATGACGGTCATGTGAGCTCGGCTTGAGAGGGACCGGAGCACACAGCTGGTGGACCCCAGCTCTGGAAGGCTTCTGGAGAGGAGAACATTTGAGTAAGTAAGATTCCCTTTGTAGCACCTGGGCCGGCAAGACTTAAGAGTGTTAAATTAGGCCCTGAAATTGCAACCAGCAAAGAGGAAACAGGGAGGTTCCTGCACCTCCTGTACATGGAGTGAGTCCCAAGAAGCAAGTGGCCTCCAGGTATCTGGTGTAAACGAGGGGTTAATGATTAACTAGAGACAGAGTGTCTACTCGGCCAGGTGGGGAGCTCAAGGAAGTCCGAACAGCCATAATATCCATCATTTATGGGGAGATGGGACAAGCCCTGTGCTACATACTTCTCCTCTGTTACATGATTGTTACAGTCACTATTTCACAAACTAAGAAACCCAGGCTCCCAGCAGTGCAAGGTTTTGTGCAAAACCTCCCAGCTGGAAGCAGTGGGAGAATCTAGGGTTGAGAGATCAAGATCCAGGGCCCTGTCTCTCTACTTCCTGCTGAAATTGCTCCTAGACCTGCTGGTCGTCTTAGCTCTAGAGTCAGTGTCCTGGACAAGCTGCAGCAACACCTGCTACTATGGGGCAAAAAGGAGACAGACAGAATTTTGTGGCTGAAGTGACTCAGGTTCAAATTTCAGCTCTCGTTAAATACACTCCTCACAACCTCAAGGAAGTCGCTTTACTCTCCCAGAAGCTCACATCTCTCTTCTGGAACATGAACATCATACTGTGGTGAGCCTTCGGGGGACTGAAGTCCATGAGTTTCCTGAGCTTCGTGAACAGTCAACACAAGTGGGCAGTCCCTTTCTTCTGGAGAACGCTGCTAAGGGTCCCTGCCATGTTCCCGTCAGGACAGTAGTGAGGCTGACTATGACTATATGCCAAAGAATTGTCATCATGTCCTTCTTGAGTTAATTTTTTTTTTTACAATAAATAGGGAAATTAAGCACTATCTCATGTCCATTATTACTGAAAACAAATTACACACTTATCGTTAGAACATTCTTCGCACTTTTTGCAGATATCCTGCTAATGGTCATGGGAGCCTTGAGGAGGTGTGGGCCGCTGCCCAATCCTTCCTCCAAATTAAGCTGAGATCTTTATTTCTGGACAGTTCGTCAGCTATCAGTTGCAAACTCTCCACTGCCAAAGGTGTTTGGCCCTGAGTAATTACTAAGGGAATGTGGTGATTTCCGGCACGGGAAATATAGTGTGAGTTCCACTGTAATTACTGTGGAGCCCGTGAGGTATAATTACCAAACAGCCTGCACAAATGACATCTGCTGGCACTGATCAGTCTGTGTACTTGTCAAGCAGCAGCTGTCAAGGACAGTAGTGAGGCTGTCCTGACACGAACTGAAGTATCCTAATCAATCTTGAACTTGTTTTTCTTTTTGAAATGCCTGTCAATCCACGGGAGTTACAGGAAGTAATACAGAGAGATCCCGAGTGTCCCTTTTACCTCCTGGTAAGTCTGGAAAAACTACAGAGCATTATCACAACTGGGATGTTGACACAGATACAGTGAAGACACGGAACATTTCTACCACCAGAAGGATCCTTCCTGGCCCCGTGTAGAGACGTACTCACCTCCTCCTTGCCCCCACCGCTCCTCACCCCCTGCCAACCGCTAATCTTCCCACTTCCATAGTTGTGTCTTTTCCAAAATGTTTAGATAAACACAATCAAACAGTATGTAACCTTTGGGGATGGGCTTTCCCACCCAGCAGGATACTCTGAAGACTCCTGCACACAGTGTCACATATCAGAGCTCGTTCCTTTTTACTGCTGGGTAGGGTTCCACGGTAGAGCTACCCCCAGTGTGCCTCACCACTCACCTGTTGAAGGACAGCTGGGTTGTTTCCAGCTTGGAGCTATCAGGGATAAAGCTGCTATAAACATTCATCTATAGGTTTTTGTACGAATGTAAGTCTTCATGTCTCTGGGAAAAATGCCCAGGAGTGCTGGATTATATGGTATTGGCATATTAGATTTTTAAGAAACTGTCAAATCATTTTTCATAGTGTCTGTACCATTTACATCCCTACCAGCACTGTAATTGTGATTAGCTCTCCATGTAGTCCATGTGTGTGTATTTCATTCCCCCATCACTACCTTTTCTTTTTCTTTCTTTCTTTTTTGGTTTTGGGGATTTTGTCTTTTGTTTTTGCTCTATTGTGCTGGCTAGAACTTCTACCAGTATGTGTATTTTATAAAGTAAACTGGAAAGTATTCCTTCCTCTTCTGTTTTATGAAAGATACTATGTACAACTGCTATTAATTCTTTAAATGTTTGGTAAAGTTCTTTAATGAAGCCATTCGGGCCTGGAGATTTTTTTTTCCTTTTTAGTTTTTCAATGACAAAGTCAATTTCCTTAATGGTTGTAAAGGTACTAAAATTATGTCCTATTGAGTGGATTGTGGTACTTAGTATTTTTCAAGTAATCAGTTCGTTTCATCCAAGTTGTCAGATTTATGTGCATAGCTTATGGTTTTTCCTTAGTCTTTTTTGGTTATTTTCAAGGTCAGTAATGTTACCCCTGTTTTATTCCCTAATATGATAATTTGGATCGTCTCCATTCTCTTTTCCATTTTGCAGGTCTTGCTAAAAGTTTGTCAATTTTATTGATCTTTCAAAAGAACTAGCTCTTTGTTTCATTTATTTTCTCTATAACTTTTCTGTTTTCAATTTCACTGATTTATGCAACTGCCTTTGTTATGTAATTCCTTATGCTTGCTTTGGATTTATTTTGCTTCCCCCCTACCCCACCCTTAGGTTCTTGAGGTGGGAGTTTACATTACTGATTTGAGCCTCTTCCTCTTTTCTAATTTATACTACAAATTTCCCTTTCACATTGTTTTAGCTATGCCCCACAAATTTTGATAAGTTGCATTTCCATTCAGTTCAATGTGTGTTTTGTTCATTTGGTTTGGGTTTTTTGTTTTGTGTGTGTGTGTGTGTTTTTCAAATTTCCCTTGAGAGTCCTTTCTTCTTTGACCCATTGATCTAGAAGCGTGTGGTTTAGTTTGCCAGTATTTGGAGATTTTTCTCTTATCTGTCTTTAATTTCTACTTTGATTCCATTGTGGTAAGAGCACATATTCCATATGATTTCTATTCTTCTCATTTTTTAGAAGTTTGTTTTATAACTCAGGATATATTTTGTATATTTTGTGGGCTCTTGAGAGGAATGTATTCTGCTGTCGTTGGGTTGAGTGTCCTCTAAATTCAACTGTATCACGTTGGTTGGGGGGATATTTTCTCAGGGTTTAGGGTTCTGTGCTGACAGTTCTCCTCTCAGAACTCTGATAACATGAATTTTAGTTCCTTTGTTATAATCTCACAAGTCCCTGAGCTTCTCTTCATTTTTTTTTTCAGTCTGTTTTCCCTCTGTTGTTTGGAATAGGGATTACTTTACTTCTTCCTTTCCAATGTGGATGCCATTTATTTCTTTTTCTTGCCAATTGCTCTGGCTAAAACATCCAATACATGAGCTTTTAAGAAATAAAAGAATATCCATATGAGGGACTGAATAATGGCAGAACCTCAGAGATGCTGGTAGAGCCCTGGAGAGAAGTCTAAGGTTGTAAGGGTTCTAACAGAAATCCACAAAACTGGGCCCTCAGATGTCCACATCCTCGTTGCAATAGTGAGCTACAAGTCAACACGGCCCCCACTGCCTCCAAGAAGGCTGAGAGGAAACCTGCATTTGTCACATGCCACTGGTACAAGGTAGGATATCTCCCTTAACACTTCAAAACTGCAAGCTACCCTCCTATAGGTTGTACCCTTACCTAGACCAATTTCTACATGTAATATAGACAGTAATAGCTTTGAACTCTAAAAGCCTTAAGAATTAATATAGGTCTGTACTCTAGGTTTTCTCAAATCAATGCAAGGAATAGGAAGAATCCAACAAATAAGAACAAAATCCTTTTAGATATCCTTTCCTCTTCTTCATCTCTCTCATTGTCTTCCCTTCATTCCCTACCCGGGCATTCTTTAAAGATTTTATTTATTTATTTGACAGACAGAGATCTCACAAGTAGGCAGAGAGGCAGGCAAAGAGAGGCGGGGGGAAGCAGGCTCCCTGCTGAGCAGAGAGCCCGATGAGGGGCTCAATCCAAGGACCCTGAGATCATGACCTGTGCCAAAGGCAGAGGCTTTAACCTACTGAGCCACCCAGGTGCCCCCATCTTGCCTCTTGATCAGCAATGACCCCCCTCCCAAGAATTTCTTCCACTGTATATAGGCTATGCTGAGCTGATTCAGGATAACTGGAGAATCTCATGGCTCCATGCTCCTGATTCTCTCTCCTTCCATATAAAGGGAAGAACAAAGAGCCTTAGCAAAATGAAATTCTTCTTTATGATTCTTAGTTTTTATTATGAATACAATTTTCACTTTCTTCTACAGCAAAATCTAAGCTACCGTGTCAATGAAATCATCCCCACAGACCAGACGGAACCACATACAAATGGAACCATACCAACTGTAAACAGAACTATACTGTCCCCAATGTTGAGAATCATTCATGTGTACCCCTGAGTAGTCAGTCAGGGCAACACAGGAACCATGAAGAAAAGGGACATGTTACCAGGGTTCTTGTGTGGAAGGAAGAAACAACATGTCATTGTGAAATGCTTTGCTACATTAAAGTATCCCATGAAATGCAAATGTACAAAAGATGTCCCAACCATTGTCACTTTGGGAGAATTCCAGAGTACCAGGAAATGTCATGTCCAGGAATACTTGGGATTATAAGGGCTAGTGATTATCCCTGCAACAGTCACCAGATGTGTCATCCTCAGAATTACGAAAGTTCTCATTGCCCTAATTAATTAGCTTCACAATGACACGCATGCACTCCCTCATGGGCCTCCTTTCTCTGGGGTCACTGGTATACTAAGATGACCTAACACAAAAGAGTCATTTTTGTCACAAAAACATCACACAGAATGTGACCTAAATATGAGATTCAAGTTCAGCCACATGCTGGAGAGGCTGCTCATGAACAGTCCTCACAGCAGTCCTATGAATGGGCTGTATTTAATACATTTTACAGACTCACGAGTTAATGCTCCAACAAGCTAGGTAATTGCCCCAAATTAGATATCTGTAGATTTGGACTCGAAATCCTTAAATCCTGTTTCTCTGACTCTAAGTGCTGTGCTCTTTGCACAGGCCAACTTGGAAATGAAGGCTGGAGCAGTGAAGTAGGGCTCCCAACAAGGCGGGAGGTTTGTAGTATCAGTAGAACTCACCATGGTGGTAAAGGTTTTAGACCTGGTTTGGGGCAATTAGCCTTTCTTTGTTTTAGTGTCCTAAATTCTCAATCCTGCCAGTTTAGCCAAATTGGTCAAAATAGCAAATGAGTAAGAATTCATAGATTATCAACAAAATTAGTAATTTCTCACAGGCATATGGTATTTCTGTACTTAAAATTTTCCTTTCCTATCTATTACCCATTTTTTTTTAAAGATTTTATTTATTTACTTGACAGAGATCACAATTAGCTAGAGAGGCAGGCAGACAGAGAGAGAGAGAGAGAGAGAGGAGGAAGCAGGCTCCCTGCTGAGCAGAGAGCCTGATATGGGGCTCGATCCCAGGACCCTGGAATCATGACCTGAGCTGAAGGCAGAGGCCTTAACCCACTGAGCCACCCAGGCACCCCTGTTACCCATTTTTCATGTCCTAAATAGGATAGTATGGGTTTTCCCTTCCTCATTCTAGGAAAAAAGGAACAGGTACTGACCATGCGCTATGACTTTCCAACCACACTACCAGAAAGTGAAGGAGACTAGAGCTGGAACCAGGGTCTCTGAACCCCATGCTTGGTGCTCTTCTTGCTGCCCCAGAGCAAACCCAGTCTCTCCCAAATGCCCCAAATCCTGTCATAAAGCCCTTAGTTTCTCAAGGGGCAGTGGCCGCCTATGGTGGGGGCGGGGGGGGGGGGGAGCCAGGCATTCGTGTCCTGCCAGCTGAGTCCATGCTGTCCTCGATCACCCTGGCACTCACCTAGCTTCTCACACACTCCTTTCCCTAGAGCAAATGCCAAAGTGTGATGCCAAATGCCTGATCTCCAGGTCCATTTCCTCAGGCACTTACCTATGTAGGATCATCTGCGTAAAAGCTGGAGCCTCACCCAGGCGGCACATGTGGACATTTGCTGATTGTCTCCAACGCCTGGCACATACTTATAACTCAACAAATGGCAACTCTAGCCAAGACAACTCTAGTTATGACTCGGCGCACAACCAGCCAAGTCATCCAGGTAAATTGTGCGTCTCTCTGGGCCTCTGATTCTTCATCTATAATATTTTCAGGCCTTGAGTTGGTCTTTAAACTCCCAATCAACACCTAGATTTCATTATTTTGTGTATTGTCTTTCTACACACTAGAATGAATTAAACTGGAAACTCACAGGCCCTGACACGTGTTTATAAGCCAGTGCTGGGGGGATAATATACTGGTATTTGATACCAGCCTGGGGTCTTGGCTGTGACAGCAAGCAGGGCTCCGAGATGACCAACACTTGGTCACCACGGAGCAGATTCCAAGTAGTAGGTCAGATCTGGGAAGCTGGCTGGATAAATATTAGCCTTTATCTCAACTCAAACAACCCCAACTGCCAAACCAAAGAGTTCTTGCGGAGGAATTGTATTCCCCCTTCCGCTCTGGAGCATGAGAAATCACAATGCAATTTTGTCACAGTGCCCAGCCGATAACTGTCTTTTCCAGATAGTATATAAAAGTGGGCACCACCCTATGTGTTTAAAGATACTGCGTACCTACGCTCACTCTCCCGTCAGGTAAAGAGGCGTAGAGTTGGATCGACAGACATGGCCAAGACATTGGAGGTAGGTTTCGCCTCTGGCCAACCTGAAAACTCTCCTCATGAAAAGGCCAGTCTGGAAAGTCTGAAGGATACTAAAAGATCCTGCAGAAAGTCACATGAGGAAAAAGAAGTTTCCAATGAATGTTATGCTCATGGCAGAATTCTTTCCAAATTTCAAAAGTTGTGTCAGCACTAAGTGCGGGAGTTGGAGAGCTGAGATAATCATCTGGGTGTTTGAAGTCAAAATGTCTTCCCCCAGATTGCTCAGCTGAGATCAGCTGAGACAAGAGAATTTCCATTCTGAACTACCTTGACAACCATCTTACCTTTATAGCTCCTATCTGTGCAGTTCATTACAATATTCCAAATACAGCCCCAAATAACTCTTGTTCAGAGGGGAGAATGTGACAAGTCTTCCTAAGTGACAGTGATGAATTGTAATGCCACACTGGCATCCTGGGCTCCAAGAAGTCTGCAGCCTAATAGGAGCTTGTATCTAGGTTTTATCGAGAGAGAGAGAGAGAGAGAGAGGAAGTTAGAGAGAGAGAGAGAGAAAGAAAGTTAGAGGGAGAGGGAGAGGGAGAGAGAGAGAGAGAGAGAGAATGTATGTGTGTGTGACACAAGCTTACTTTAGGCCCAGAGTATCTAATAATCCTTTTGGACGGCAGTCAGCTTTGGGCCATAAATCACCAGGGCCAGCATCTCTTTAGGGAGATATTTGCAGCAAGCCTTGGGTTAGAGAGAATATAAATTTCCTGGAACCCTGAAAAAGATGAATAAGCATTTCTTTTCTGGTTATTCATACAGACTGCATAGCTCTCTCTCCTGAAATAAAACAGGACTGTCAACCTTACATGCTTCACTCTAGGTTTCTGGAAAGTATAACATGTCGGGGCCCAGGAGATACACCTCTCCATGTAGGGTTGGTGACAAGCAGCCATCCTAGAGTGGAGATTGTCAGGCACAAAGGATCAAGTCTGAGCCAAGTGAGAAGCCCTGTAGGGCTCGGCATAGCAGGAGAAAGACGCCCTTCCAGCCAGGTACATCTCCAGCCAGGACCCCCTGAAGCCGAGAGAGGAGCCAGAAGAAGAGAGCCTTCAGACTGGGAGAGGCCATGCATGCCCTCAAAACAGATGCTGGACCAGGGACTCCAGACAGCTCTGCTACCAGTTGCTCCAAGACTTGAGGCCAGTTCCTTCTCTCTGTGTTCAGAAGTCTTGAGCTCTTAAGATAATAAAGTGGACTCAGCTCAGCAATCCAGGCCATGTGGAAATCTCTATAATCAATCCATCCATCAATCAGCTCAACCCAATGCACAGTCAGCGAACATTCCCAAGTGTCGGGCCCTGGGCAGGACTAGAGTTACGGAAGGGCATTGCACACAACAGCTCCTCCCAAGAGCTCCTGTTTCGTGCCTGACACAGACCAAACAGTGACCTACTGTTGAGTAAGATGCCAACAGATGTACAGGAAAGGGAGGAGATGGGGGGAAAGAGTGATGACCCGTCTGCAGAGGAGGAGGTCTGGGGCAACTGCTGGGGGAGGAAGGCTATGCACTGGCCTTTGAAGGGCCAAGCAGAACCACCAGCATGGATAGAGTTGAACGTGTTGAACGTGTGAAATAAGGGAAAATGCCCTGCCATGGCTGGAGCACCCGACGAGGGTCCCCCACCACCGGGCTGTGTCTCTGGTCCCTGTCCCGTGTCTGCACACAGGGACCCCTCTTGTCACTCAGCTGGCACTGACAGCAAGGAACAGGAGGCCATGGAGCTTCCTGCTCAGGGAAAGGCATGCGGGGCAGAAAGGAGGGGGCAGAGAGCAAGGCACCACAGAGCATCTCTGTGGTCAAGAGGGAGCGGGGACAGAGGAAGTGGTTTTGTTTTTTTTTTTAATTTTCTTCTTTTTATTTTATTTAATTTCATTGTATCTACGCTCATGCGTCCGCATAAGTTTACTTGACCCCAGAAGTGTGTTTTTGCTCTTTTTCTTCCCAGCCTGGCTCCCTATCTCCCGCTCCTCTCCCTCCATCACTTTCACAGTCCCCCTCAAGATGCCACATCCAGGGGCACCTGGGTGGCTCAGTGGGTTAAAGCCTCTGCCTTCAACTCAGGTCATGATCTCAGAGTCCTGGGATCGAGCCCCACATCGGGCTCTCTGCTCAGCATGGAGCCTGCTTCCTCCTCTCTCTCTGCTTGCTTCTCTGCCTACTTGTGATCTCCGTCTGTCAAATAAATAAATAAAATCTTTAAAAAAAAAAAAAAGATGCCACATCCACAGCCATGTGAGTCAGGGTCCTTGCAGGAAACAGCTGGTGCCCTCAGACCAAGTATTCCAGGGGATTTTAATAAAGGGACAATTTTAAAGGTGTGAGCAGGTTGAGAAAAACTAGCAAGAGATGGTGACACAAGAGCAGATAGACCTCTAGGCTTGAAGAGTCAAAGGTAAAGATTAGAAGACAAAGAGAACGGTGTTAGGGAGCCCCTCCCCCTACCCCCACCAGGGGCTGTGGTCCTCAGTGAAGGGACGGCGGCTACCTGCAGCCACCACCACTGGCAGGAACCAAGCCAGGGGACTACACTCTGACCTCACATCGCTCCCTCCTTCTCATTCTTGGCTGGCACCTCCCATTTGCCAAATCAGCCAGAAGCCCAAGGGTGCACTGGGCCGTGGACACAGCCCACACAGGTCAGGCTGTGGGATGCACCACTGATGGGGGAAGGGTGGGGAACGGATTGGGGAGGTAAGCCAAAAATACCCGGCCCAGCCTGATGTGCGCTCTTCCAAAGATTTCTCTGCAGACATATAATTCTCTAGATATCGGTATATTCATATACATCAGACATGAGAATTTTTGTCATCGCTTTACAAAAAAGGCATATTGCATATGCTTTGCTTATCTTGCTTTTCTCATTCAATAATAGCTCATGGACAAATCCTCTGTCATCTCATAGGGCTGCATTCATTCTTTTTTTTTTTTTTTTCCTGTTTAAATAGGTGCAAAATATCCTATAAAAAGGATGTATGAGGGGTGCCTGGGTGGCTCAGTGGGTTAAAGCCTCTGCCTTCGGCTCAGGTCATGATCCCAGGGTCCTGGGATCGAGCCCCGCATCGGGCTCTCTGCTCGGCAGGGAGCCTGCTTCCTCCTCTCTCTCTCTGCCTGCCTCTCTGCTTACTTGTAATCTCTCTCTCTGTCAAATAAATAAATAAAATTTAAAAAAAAAAAAAAAAGGATGTATGATCAGCTACTCAGTAATTCTCTTATTTTCCAGGCTTGGTTTTGTTGTTGTTAGTATAAGCCATGCTGCAAAAAAGTCTGTATATTCGTGCCAGTATGTATTAGCGGTTTATTTATGCTGTAAATTCTCAGGATACAGATGGCTTGGTTTAAGAGTATATCCGAGAACCTCTGCCTTCTTCTGAGTTTTGCTGTAAATCTATAAGTGCTCTAAAAAATATTCAATCTTTTTTTTAAAAAAGAGTACATTTGAGTTTGTGTAAGGATGTATATTTGTGATAGATGTGGTTAGAATGCAATTATGCCGTAATTGTTTTCCAAGTGCTTTAGAAGAACAGGCAAACTCAACACCCAAAAAACAGATAGTCATGTCAAAAAATGGGCAGAAGACATGAGCAAACTCTTCTCCAAAGAAGACATACACATGGCTAACAGACATATGAAAACATGTTCATCATCACTAGCCATCAGGGAGATTCAAATCAAAACCACATTAAGATACCATCTCATACCAGTTAGAATGGCCAAAATTAACAGGACAGGAAACAACAAGTGCTGGAGAGGATGTGGAGAAAGGGGAACCCTCTTATGCTGTTGGTGGGAATGCACGTTGGTGCAGCCACTTTGGAAAACAGTGTGGAGATTCCTTAAGAAATTAAAAATAGAGCTTCCCTATGACCCTGCAATTGCACTACTGGGAATTTACCCCAAAGATGCAGATGTACTGAAAAGAAGGGCCATCTGTACCCCAATGTTCACAGCAGCAATGGCCACAATCGAAAAACTGTGGAAAGAGCCAAGATGTCCTTCAACAGACGAATGAATAAAGAAGATATGGTCATATATACAAAGAAGTATTATGCCTCCATCAGAAAGGATGAATACCCAACTTTTGTAGCAACATGGACGGGACTGGAGGAGATTATGCTGAATGAAATAAGTCAAGCAGAGAGAGTCAATTATCATATGGTTTCACTTACTTGTGGAACATAAGGAATAACATGGAGGACATTAGGAGGAGGAGAGGAAAAGGGAATTGGGGGAAATCGGAGGGGGAGACAAACCATGAGAGGCTGTGGACTCCGAGAAACAAACTGAGGGTTTAGGAAGGGAGAGGGGTGGGGGATGAGTGAGCCTGGTGGTGGGTATTAAGGAGGGCACGTACTGCATGGAGCACTGGGTGTGGTGCATAAACAATGAATCTTGGAACACTGAAAAAATTAAATTAAAAAAAAAAAAAGAAGAACAGGCAAAGAGGGGAAATGAGCCCCGTGTCTCCATTCGTATGTCACCTGCTCCCAGAGGTCATCCCTGACCTCCCCACTCTCTCCCATGTACTGTCACTGCCCCAAGTCCACCCCTCCCCATCCACACGCCCCCGCCATTGCAAAGATCTCGAGCTTTCAGGGGTTATATGTTGTGTCTGAGCCGTCGCTAAACCTCTGTTGTCTAGCGTGGAGCCTACAATATGTCAGACTTTTCATGTTTGTTAAATGGACAAATGAATGAAGTAAACAGAGGTGACAAGAACCTTCCACTGGCCTCCCTGTCTTACCAAGGCTGGGAAAGCAACATGGATTCAGGACTGACGTTCTGTATCAGTACAGAGTATGCTGTCACATGGGACATCCTCTAAGGTCCCCTTCCTGTGTCCTGAGTTGGGGCAGTGGGATTGATAAGGCGCCTATGGGGAGAAGCAGACCTCACGTGGGGAAGAACATGAAGTGACCGCAAAGCAGAGAGTAGACCTTTCCCAGATATGGTGTATGTCTCACTCACAAGCAGGGAAAATACAAAAAGACTCCAGCTCCCTAAAAGTCTGTAGGAAGGCTTCTCAGTAACAAAGCCTAGCTGCAGGTAACAATAGGGTCTCCCCCATGCCCCTGCCCATCCCACAGATTCCTTAACTCCCCCAGCCCCAGACTACTCCCTGTGGAGGGGCTGTCTGTGCAGACCAGCTGCTGAGGTTGTCTGCAGAAGTCCTTCTTCTCAGAGTTGATACTTTGAGAAGAAATGACAGAGTAACAATGATGTTTCTATATTTCTGTTCTTTCCCCAACAGGAAAAGTTGTTTTCAATGTTTCCTTTTGTTTTTCTCTTGCATTGTAATATGTGTTTTTCGGTGTCTGGCTGGCTACACTGTGTTCTTCTGGAAAGTGCATGTGCCCTTGCCACAACTGTCAGCGGGGTTTTCAATGGGTCTGAGCTGAGGGTTGTTCTCAATAGTTCTAAGTTGAGCCTACGTCCAACTAAATGAAAACAGCTTCGCAAAAGGGATTGGCTTTTGGTGGACTGACTCACGGGCTGTGGCTGACTCCGCTGGCACCTTGTGCCCCTCGTGCCCCTGAGCTCCCTGGAGAGATGATGTTTGGGAGACAACAGAGGAGGATAAGAGCCTGAACGTGCTGCCATTGGTAACAGGCGATGCGCAAGATCACTGGTCGGAGAGAATGTTCTCATGGAGCCAGACTGTCTGGTGAGGGTGATACTCGGGGTTTGGTCCACCGGAAGTGGCTGGAGGTAGGAAAGGCACAATCTGGTCCTCCAGATTATTTCCTCCAGTTATTTCCAACAGAAATAACTAGTGAGGGAAGGAAGACCAAGTTCTAGCCCAGGGTTTCTCAACCTTGGCACCTTTCACATTTAGGACTGTAACCTAATCTCAGATGTGGCATCCCTTCAGGTTTGCCATAGTCTATTTGTTAGAAGCAACTCACTAGGTCTAGGGGAGGACTTTATACAGGCTCGGGTACCTGTGGGCGGGGATGCTGAGGAGCTCTTTCAGAAACTGACTACACAGAGGAGTTATCGGAGCACCTTGACCTTGAGAACCACTCCCACTGTGAAAAATGTATTCCTGTGTCAAGGTGTGTCCTGACCTGTGTGGGCAACTAGAGCAGATCGGCTGTACAGAGAGGAGTTATGACATCGGCCTCCTCCAGTGTTAAATGCTGTGGTCTCTGGGATTAGCTGTATGCCTTCACTCCACCTGGCTCATCCCCTCATAACATGTACGTTAATCATGTTCGGTCTCTCATCCTCGGCTGTATCTCAGGGCCTGGGACAGGCTAGTGCTGAGTCTGCTGTAAATGAAACTAAACTTACACTTGCCATCTATTGTTCTAGCAAGGGGACAGGGACCCCACTTTTCCCATTAGACTTGGCTTTCTTTGATGAGAAAGCTTCCCACTGGGCTGGAGTGGTAGGAAACACCAGTGGGGTGGGGCAGCAGCAAGGAAAGGCCCTGGGCCCAGGGCACAGCTGGCTTGGCCTCTCCTGAATGGGACAGAAAGAACATAAATACAGAGCAGGAGTGTTTCCACTATCGAGATGGCTTCTATTCTCAAAGGAGCAAACACTGAATGTTTAAATGGTTTAGTTTTGCTTTGCTTTGCTTTGCTTTTTTGGAAGGAAGTTCTTGGATCCTTGGAGTATCAGGTAGTACTGGAAAAGGACCTCTTGGAAGAATTCCTCACCCCTTTGTGGTAGATACTTGGATTGACTTTTCAACCTCCATTTTACCCTTCTTATACTTGAAGAGGTTGGAAAGCCAGTTTGATGTGTTCATATGATTTGAAAGAAAAAAGCAAAGTAGAGGTCATTTCTCTGGCTTCTGGTGGTCACTGCAGCTTAGGAAAGTTGGGATTTTCTTGCTGTGGGTCTCAATGTCTATTCTCCGGGATCCTAGATGCCGGCAAACAGTGGTGGTAGTGCCAGCTTTTTGATAGGACTTGCTGACTCTTGGACTGCAGCTTTGGGACAGCCTCCTGTCCCCTGCAATGGTGGTGACTCCCCCTCAAGGTGTGTTTAGCACCAGGGGCGCCTTCCGAAGCAGTAGCTTCCCTATTGGGTCAACTCTGTATTGCTTGGAAGTCATCCAAGAAGCCCAGCCTAGAACCTGCTCCTTCAGCCTTCACAGCTATTTTGTAAGCACTCAGTTGTTTATATTAAATCCTATCCTGCTTAAAATAACTAGAGTGATTTCCGATTGCTGTATTTAAACTGATACATATTTTGTCATCTGAAGTCCACCATTTTAAAGCCCTCTCTTGGGAACTCTAAGCTATTAATTTGCCATTGTCTCCGACATAAACAAAAATAGAAAGAATCCAGGGAGTACGGAGCCTCGGGTACCAGCCCAGCCCAGCTCAGCCCAGGGCTAACTTTCTTCCCTGCGAGCAGCCCTCCTGACTCGTGAAATGATTCTCTTCCCTGTATTCCCCAGCTGTGAACTCTACACTTCAGTAGGCTATCTAGATCCCAAAGGCAGAGCAAGAAATGTGACTGACGGACTCCAAACTCCAGGTGTCTTCCATGGAGGGTCTAAGCCAATGTCTCGGGGGCCCACCAGCTACTCCCTCTGCCCATGCGCAGGACTGAGTACAGCTCCTCTTTTGGGCATGGGAGGGAATCTATCCGCCCCGGGAAGACAAAACCAGCAAAGTCAAGGTCCGCAACCGAGTCTCCACGTTTTAACTTGAAAACACAGTTATGTTCTAAGTTTCTTGGAACACTTGAAAATACTAACAATGGACATAAAAGTTGAGTTGTCTTAAGGAGTAAGGGAGTCTTAAAGAAATGACCAGCCAGCCCTGAGTCCCAGCCACACGACCACTTAAAAGAAATACAACCTTTAGCATACACTGCTCAGCCTCTCTGGCCCTCAGTTCCTCATCTGTAAAATGGAGCTACCACTTTGCAGAGTTAGCGCAAAGATCAAATAAAGTTATCTGACTCCTAATAAACGTTGAATGGTAGTTCCTTTCTCTCAAGTCCATCCCCTAAGAATGGAGCCAGTCTCAGAATCAGTTCTGATCGTTAGCATTCAGGAGATGGCAGGGCTAGCATGGTGCCGGGCAGAGAGATAGCAGGCAATAAATGTTTGCTGAACTAATGGATTAATTGCTGAAGAATGTAATTTAATAATTTTACAACCCCCATGAAACTCAAAAGCTTGGGGCAACTCACCAAAGTCACATAACTAATTGGTGACAGGACCAGAAATCAACATAGAAAGCTCACTTCCCAATCAGTCTTCTCTGCCCGGACGCATTTTTTTTTTTATAAAGCCATATACAGTTCTCAAAATGATTTGTAGGCAAAATAGCACTGATTTATGGAAAGCAAATCATAAATTATTCTCAAATACTCATTTCTCAGCATCTGAGACTCATTTTACATGAAGCAGGAATTCAGATTTCCTATTGAAAATCACTTCAGGGACCAAGGATTACAGAGCCCATTTCCCCAAAGCAAATGTTCCCCACCTCTCCACATCACCCTGGAAAAAAGATGCCGCGTGTGAGCAGAGCAAAGCACTGGATGCTGGAATGCAGAGGGGAGGGAGGGAGGCCTTTGCGCCCTGTGCTCTAAGGATTGTTCAGAAACTTTCTCCTTTCAGGAAGTGAGAGGAGTGAACTTGAGATCTGGACAAGGACATCCTTAGTGATACAAAAATATTATGGGTCGGCAACCCGAACTACCATGATTCACAGCAGCAAGTCCCATTAAGCAAAGAGAGTCACAGAGAGAGAAAGAAGAGAGGGCCAAGGATGAGAAGCAACAAACATTCCAAAAGGAGGAATCGCGAGGTTTGGAGAATGGGCAGCTCCAGAGAAAGTTGTCATTGATTGTAAGTGAAAACAATCCAGAAGTTTAGGAATAATAGGATCATCGCACTGGCTTATTTTTCTCATCCATACCCCACGTATCTCTTCTCCCGGCAACTCCCAAGGCAGATTCTTCTAGTGGACGAATTAGGCTGGGTGAAGAGAACAGGATTCTTGCCCATAGTTTTTTCAGCATATCTAGTTGATTTATCTGTTGATACCACTGTGTTATGGCAGTTAAAACACTACAACATTAGAACAAGCTGGAACAGACTTCAGGCATTCATAAAAGCCATATGAAAACCACATGTAGGAGACGTGGGAGAACCGGTCCAGATAAGAAAGTGGATGCAAACATTTGCAATCCTTTGCTCAAAGCTGAAGTCAAGTGGAGCACTTGGCTGCAGAACTGTGAACACCGTGCTGGAATTTAGGGATCATCGCCTCATGGGATCCTGGAGATGGAGGTCGTTGTGCTTGGGGACAGGTGGATGGCCAAAGCTAGGAGGGTCAACACCTTTCATCTCCTACTGGGAGGACCACTACTGCCCAACGGGAAGTTTGTAACCCTCCTCTTGTCCAATCTCACCCACTTTGAATCTGTGCCCCTCTCATACTTTTAGGGAGAAAGTGGAGCCTTTTAGTTGTTCTCTGGCTAGAAAACCAAAATTTTTTCATTTCCTTAGGAGGTAGCCTAGATGGATTTATTGTCAGATTGGAGGTAAACTCTGTTGGTTCCTAGGTCTGTGACCTTGGATACAAATCCAAACCTTTCTTCAGGGTCCTGATCTGCAAAAATGATTGTGATAACCACTCATTCACATACCTCAAAGAAAGAAGAGGAAGTGTTTCCACAACTGGACAAGGAGGCTGGGACTGACAGTGCAGAGTTCCTGAAACTGTGTAACATATAAACTTTTGTAGTTGGCGGGGGAACCCTCCTCGTAGAACCCTAAGAAAATGCCCTTAGATGTGGGACACAGTCTCATTTTGAGATCCACAAACTAAGCAATGATTGTCTTATTTTATATATTAAAAAGAAATGCTTCCATTTCAAATGATCACTAAGATTGGTAAAAGCAGTTTTTAATGTAAATAGGTAAAATGAGATGATTTTAAAAATCTTCATCAAAGCAGAAAACGCAAAATGTTTGGAATTGTGTAAGCCTGGGCTCCTCAAGGATGAAGCACAAACCAGTCCTTGGTTGAGAAACACTGGCAGGGCAGTTAGGGAGGCAGGAGTCAGATTTGAATCCTGGCTCTGCCATTTACTAGCTGTGTGATTTGGGGGCAGGGAACATAATCTCTCTAAAGCCCCCATTTCCTCATTTCAGATTACTGGGCCCAAAAGTCCTGATTAAAGGTGAGAAAACCTCCTGGAATCCTACTCTACAAACGAAATCATACGGGGAAGAAATTCTCGTCTAGGGGTCATAAAGCAGAGGGTCAGGGCCAGCTGCAGAAGCTTGGGCACACTCCTGACCCTCTCTGAGCCCCAGGCCCCTCCTGGAGGCCAGAGGGCCATCATCTCCCAAGCCCCTCTGCCTTGCCCAGCTGCCTGGTGGGTCAGTATGTCTGTGTGAAGGAGCCTGCCCTGCAAACAGGGAAGCCCCACACAGAACAGAACTTCTCCTGGAAACAGGATGCTTCGACATTGCTCAAGGCTTAGAAACCACCATCCGTATCTGGAAAATCGAACCCATCTTGAGGTCAGAGCTCTGGTTTATGAGCCTCTGCTTCTCATGCCAGCAATGAGCTCAGCCCAAAGTGCCATTAACTACCCGCTGCTGGGGTGGGTTCCCTGTCAAGAACCTTTTTATCAGTCAGCTGGCTGTGAAAAGCCAGATAGGGCTTAAATACAGACATTACCCAGAGAGCGCAGCAGCCCTGCTTCCCAAGGCTCTGTCACCCGCCAGCCCTCTCAAGACCAAGGTGAAACTCTCCTGAGGTCCAGAGCGTCACCCTCCCAGGCTGCCGTGCAAACCACGGTACCCAGAAGGAATAAGTGAGAGGTGAGGGACCTCCCTGAGTGGTTTACCTGCTCATTCTCCATCCTTGCTCACCTTCCTTTTGCCTCTGTTGCCCCTACCAGTGAGGCACACGTGGGGATGGATGGGGCTTTTTCCAACCTTCTAGAAATGATCTGAGGATAGTCAGCTCTTATTTCAGGCCATGTTAATTCAGGTATCTGTGTGGGCCAGGAGCTGAGACACGGGCTTTTATACAACATTGTTCCATCTTCACTAGCATGCTGAAACATTAGAATTATTATTCCCATTTCACAGCAGGGTTGGGGGGGCAGGGGAGAAACCAATATTCTCCGCAGAGGCCCTTCCAATGTCATGCTGCTGGGTCTACAGCATCACTCATGACTTTTGTCACTCTGACCGTGGCTCCTCAGAGAGAGCCCCCAGATGGGAGGAGGATGGCGCTAGTCCACACTGGCCCCCCCAAACACTGCTGTGCTCTGGGGCCTCCCTGTCACTGGTCTGGGCCAGTTTAACTTCTGCCCATGTGTAACGTGCTTGTGGGTTTCACTGAGAGAATACATGTGTATTCTCTATACTTCGTGAAGTGCTGCATGCCCAGAAAGATGGTTCTTAAAGCCCCAGAGAACGCTATGAGCTCCTCACTCAGACCATTAGTCATTTTCTGCTTGAAGGAGGTGTTGTGCTAGCATCCAGTGAAGAGCTGCGGACAGTGCCCAGTGTGCGCTCTTGATATTGGCATTCAGGCTGATCATATCCACCTGCCCTCATACAGAGCAAGTTGCGGTCAGGAATTTGGTGGTCCACCATGACCCACAAACTATGATAGAGTTCATGTATCTCTCTGCCTGTGCTGTACCTCTGGCTGTATGATGAGAGGACTAGCTCTTTGAACCTCAGTCTCTCTCTAAAATATAGCTGGTAGTCACTACCTTACCTTATAGGACTGTCATAAAGATAAAGTAATAGAAAGTATGTGAACACATTGGCATGGCGCCCAGGATGTTGGGGAATTTCAGTGGGTGTTTACTCCTTCATGTGTTCATCTTGAAAACCTGGTTAGGTCCACACACATCATGCTACTACTGTTCACAAAGGAGGACCTCACAGGCTTGCAGAACAAGAAGGGCTTCACTGCCCATGTGTAGATCTGTGGGGAAACCATTATCAGAATTGCTGCTAATGTCCACAATAGCCAAACTATGGAAAGAGCCTAGATGTCCATCAACAGATGAATGGGTAAAGAAGATGTGGTATGTATCTACAATGGAATACTATGCAGCCATCAAAAACCTGAAATCTTGTCATTTGCAATGACGTGGATGGAACTAGAGGGTATTATGCTAAGCAAAATAAGTCAATCAGAGAAAAACAATTATCATATGATCTCTCTGACATGAGGAATTTGAGAGGCAGGGCAAGGGGGCCGTGAGGGTTTAGGGAGGGAAAACATGAAACAAGATGGGACCAGGGAGGGAGACAAACCATAAGAGACTCTTAATCTCAGGAAACAAGCTGAGGGTTGCTGGAGGGAAGTGGGGGAGGGAAGGGGTGGCTGGGTGATGGACATTAGGGAGGGTATGTGCTATGGTGAGCACTATGAATTGTGTAAGCCTGATGATTCACACATCTGTACCCCTGAAGCAAATGATGCATTATATGTTAATTAAAAAAAAAAAAGAAATTCTGCTGAAAAAAAGTGTCTATCCTAAGAAAGGTATTTAGAGAATAATTACCAGTAGGTATTCTGCATCTGACCCCCAAAATAGAAGAAACCCAAGAACACTGCCATTTGTAGTCAACTGCTTGCTTGGATAGCAAATGTTGCCAGGATTATTAACCCAGTTTCATTGGATGGTTAAGCAATGGCAGTTTCCAAAGGAAATTTCCTGATTGCCAAGAATTGCTACTTTGATGGAGAACTGAGTCTCACTATCTATTCCACCTGGCCAGTAGTAGCTAACTTCCCATAGTTGTCTTTCCCAGATATGGACTAGACATCCAGCCAGATGAACTTAGTGACTGAAGTAGGTGATACGATCACTAAGTCCAGGGAAGAGCTTCTTCTGAGAAGCCATACTTGCTTCTCCGCTCATCCTCTTGTCAGTTTCCAAACAAACTATGACCTTAAAAGGCAGGCAGAATTTTATCCAGGAAGAGAACACAATTTTACTCCCAGATCCCTGCACTTAAGGTTTTGATTGTGATTCCAAGTTCCACATGTTCCTTTTAGGACTCTGCATTTGATTCATTCAAATGTTTGAAGAAAAAAATGAAGAGTGAGAACAAATGGGCTAGAAGATCTTAAGAGAAGGATAAAGTGCTGTAGGAAAACAAATGAAAGAACAAAATGCAGAAAATGAGGAAAGGGGAGACAGCATTTAAGATGCAACCTTGAAAAATGGGTAGAATTTGGAAGTGTAGAAATGGAAACGAAGTGCATTCTCGGGCCAGTGGGACAACATGAAGACACAGGAGCCGAGCACTCACAGGATCTTACAGGGTAAGGAGTGGACTCGGCAGTACACCGTATACACAAACAAACTTCTTGCTGCAGCCTTGTTCCCAGAAGACGGTGCATTTACGGTGGAGACTCAGTGGAGAACCAGCGTATGGCACAGACTAAGTGGCGCTCACCCCTACTTAGCTTTCTTTGTCTTCCAAACACAGGGAGGATTTGACTTCCCCACCACCCTGGTAGTTAGGTGGGGCCATCTGACTAATTCTGGCCAGTGCGTTGTGTGTAGATGTGGTGTCACTTCCTGGCCAAAGCAATTGTCAGTGCGATAATGTCGAGCATCTCTTCTCCTACCATATCAACTGAAAAGGTTATATTTTCCAAATAGTGTGTCTATAAAATAATGGAGGCTACTTATATATGGATGGCTCAACTGTTACATAGAGAGCTAGTGGCTCAGAAAGTCTCCTAGTTCTTAAGTGAACTTTTAATAAGCAGGAAATAAACCCCTGGTGTTAAGCCACTGAGATTTTAGGAATATTTGTTATGGCAGCATAACCTCCTTTATCCTGACTAGCACAATGAGTCTTATGAACGCCACACTGGACTTAATAGGTTTACTTGATTCTCCAAGAATACCAATCCTAAGCATCCTTATGGCCAGAGAAAGAAATCACCAGTCCGTCTGTTCCAGGCCTTTGGCACACACAGATGCCTTCCTAGTTCTAGACAGGAAGGATTCTGTCCAAGATAGCAGCATTACCAGGGCTCTGTGGCTTTATTTAGAAGCAATGATAAAGGAAAATACTGTTGACAATCCCTAAAGCAACACTGAGATTTGGATAACTTGCACAATGACCTCATAGTAGCTTTACGTAGTAATAATTATGATCATTTAGTAAATTACTGAGATTCCAGTGTGTTAGTGGACACCTTACAGTCTTGGCCAATTTCACCTTACACTAATCCTGAAACATTTAGATGATTATCCCCAATTTGCAGATAAGAAAATAGGCTCACAAAAGGGACATGACTTGCCCAAGTTCATCTAAGTCGGTTAGAGGACAGCTAAGATCCAAACCCAGATATGTCTGACTCTGAACCCAAGCTCTTTTCATGGGGCTATCTTGTCTATTAAAGTTCATAGGAAGGGTAGATAAAAATAGAACCTTACCCAGAATCATTCATCTTTACTCTAACAGGGGGATAAAATGAAGTGTGCTAGAGATAGTAGTCACTAAATATTCATTTCCTCCTCTACATCTCTTAGCATCCCCTGAGATTAGTACAGGGGCATGTGACTAGTTTTGGCCAATGAACTCTGAGCAAAAGTGACATGTGTTTATTTATAGGCTGAGATAATTAAAGGCCAGTGGTTTCTTCCAACCCTCTCTGCCCCTGTTCACCTGGGAGGCCATATAATTCAGCTGGTGTGAGTACAAGATGGAGGAGAGGAGAACTTCTAGTCCTTCATGAGATTTGATGTACATGAGATAAAAGCCCTAGTATGTAAGGCCCAGGCATCTGCCTTTTAGAGATTTTGGACCATAGGTAAACAGAGTTTTGGACCATAGGTAAACAGAGCAGGATCAGTCCTAATGGTTCATGACACATCTTGATCATTGGTCCTTGCATGCATGGCCCACATTTTCATTTACTATTTAGTTAGTTATTTTAAAGAACGTATACATTCATGAAACCATCTCTCTGAACTTTAAGACCTTGACAATAACCTTCCTCTGACTCTATGGTCCTTCTACTAACTCCTTCTCCTGCCTTCTGTCACACATAGAAACCATAATTCTAAATCCTGTATTCTTCATTCTTTCACTTTCCTTAATATATGGTTTGATTGTATCTGTGTGTTTTCCTAAAACAAGTGTATGTGTGTGCGTACATAGTATCCATTCTCCCATCTGCAAGACATAGTTATGAAAATTAAACCAGATCATGTAAGTTGGGTGCTTATATCAGGCCCTGATGTAAAGTAGGCATTCACTTGAATGCTAGTTTTCCTTTTATTTCCCTTTCCTCAGTAGTCAGTTTTTTCAGAGATATTTTGTAAAGGGAGCAGTGTTATAGTATGATTTGAAATATCTAAGGAAAATTGTATAACTTACCAAAGCAATATCACTAAGAGAATGGCAGAATCCATATCAGAAGCAAAAAACACTTCAGATCTAAGAAAGGTTTTCACTTTCTACAGGTTTGTTTTAGCAAAAGCAAAAATCTAACTTCTTTCCTGGCTGGAGAGCGGAAGCTCACAGGATAACTAATACTATATCTCCTTCTGGATGGCTGGGAGACTTGGGGGAGCCAGTCGGTGGCAGCAAGGACACAAGACCTTGGGGGAAAGTGGACCTTGCCAGGTTTAACCCTCATGATACTCCAAGAAGAGAACGCAGCTTCAGATTGAAAGGAGACACACTTTTACATGTGGGAGAGGAATGCTGCAAGAGAAAGTAGCTCTGAAGGGTGGGGAGGTTTCCCCAAGACTTACTTCAGATAATAATAAGTTATTCCTAGGAGGAGCACAAATTTGAAAGCAGCTGAGGAGCATGACTTCCTGCCCAGTGGTTTATCCAAGTATCTTATTCTTTAAAAAGCAATGTAGAAGAGAACTGTTCAATATGAAAGAGTAGATTAGATCAGCAGACCCACACAAAGAATACTTAAGACTGGGAATTCTAGCCCAGAATCCCAACCACCTGTCAGTGGGGTGACCCAAGTGAGATTCAGTGACTTTGATGAAGGAAAAGAGAAAACTAGGTCAGTGGATGGAGGGCTTTCAATCAGGGAGCAGATGAGGCCTGGGCTGCTCACTGTCCAATATGGAAGCCATTTCCACATTCACCTGGGCATTTTATTAGTCATTGCTTATAGTAAAACAAATAATTTTAACATTTTTTGTTATTGTCTCTGATAAGATCCACATGATAGGTACCTATGTATCAGAATTATTCCAGCTTGTTTAATGCCTTTTCTGCATGAGAAGAAATGACAACACAGCCTTGTAAAGAATTCTTCAGAGCAATGCTACCACAGGAGCATTCCCACATAGCTGCCATTTAGCTGCCAAATGTCCCTTCCCCCTTCAATTCCTAGGAGATAACTCTGGAGATCAGATTTATCAGCCAGTGAAGGCCAGAGCAAGGGCCAGATGCCATGCTGTCCTAGCCTAGACTAGGTGGATTAGAAATAGCAGTGATGGATTACTCAGTTCTGGAGGCCTGAAGTTCAAAATCAGAGGGCCAGCATGACTGGGTAAGGGCCTTCTTCAGGGTTTCAGGTTTTTCCTTGTATCCCTGCATGGCAGAAGGGGTGAGGGAGCCCTCTGGGGTCTCTTCCATAAGGGTACTAACCCCACTGTGGGGGGTCCACTCTCATGACTTAAGCACCTCCAGAGGCCCATCTCCTATACAGCATCAGATTGGGGGTTAAGATTTCAGCATACAGATTTAGGGGGCAGTGACACAAAATTTTAAACCATAGCACATGTCTAAACCTCCTATCAATTTTCCATTTCATGATGTTAGAAGAACAAAAGTATTTGCCTGAAGGTTCCTCCTTCTCACCCTCAAAATCAGATCAGAATGAAAGCCAAGGTAGAAGAGGACAGAAGACCTAGAGGCTCCTGGCCACCAAAGTCAGCACCCTCAGTGGGACTGTCCAAAGGTGGCTTTTTCATTCCAACTGAACAAGTTTCTGTTGAGGGCCTTCTGTGTGCAAGCCATGAACTAGACCTGTGAAGATCTTAAAATCTGGTAAAAACAGAAATCTCTAAGTGCCTCAGAAAAAGTCTCTCATCCCCTCACTTTACATTCATACCAGATTCTGTTTTGATTCTAAGTTTTTGAGTGTTTTGATACTGAGGGCTGGCAGGAATCTAGGAAAACATTTTTCTATTCTGCAGCAGAGTACAGATAGTATGGAAATATCCAGACGGGGCAGAAAGGGCATTCTAGTTCCTGGCAGTTAGGAGCTATTTAGCCTTGGGCCGGTCGCTTCACTTCCAAGGTTGCCAGATTCAACAAATAATACATCGTGTCCAGTTAAATTTGAATTTCAGGTAAGCGATGAATGATTTTTAGTATAGGTATGTCCCAAATATTTCATAGAGTATACTTACACTAAAACTGATTCATCGTTTATCTGAAATATGAGTTCAACTGGGCATCTTTTAGTTTATCTGGCAACTCTGTTCACTGTTTTGAGCCCATTTCTTCATCTGTAAAATGGGGGGTTAAAAAAAACCCACCTTGACTGTATAATGAGGATTCTGGTAGATAGGGTGTGGGGAGCTTTGGCATATAGTAGGTCCTTGATAAGTAACAGCTGACCCCATATTCCTATATCCTTGTGACAGACACTAGATAGTAAAAGGGACTCAGACAAATGGATTCTGTCCTAGCTTTCTGGGACCTAGATTAGCCAGATTTGGGAAAGAAAACAGAGATCCTTTGGTTCATCAACTCCACCCATGCAGGATTCTTTAACAGAATGTGTAGTTTAGAAATGAAGGTCAAGGCCTATACCAACAGCTATTAGGGGGCTGCCCCTATGTGAGCCTAGAGGAGTGACTTCTGCGCTAAAGAAAGTGAACTTAACCCACAGGTGATCAACATGCCTTTAAAGTGGACTCGCAGGCCACTTGATGCCACAAAAAAACCAGAAATGCAGGTGGATGTGACAAGGTGATCAAAAATGGGAAATGAAAAACTGTAGATTCTGGAGATTTTTACTTCTACAGAAAGGAGTAATGGACCCAGGGATGGAGATCTGTTCCCAAAAGAAAAGTTCTGGGTTGTGCCCTGCTCAGACTGTGCCCCAAACACTCTGCTCAGCAAAGCCCACAGAACAGTGTGGTTCTCGCCCATCTTGAGAAGTGGAGGGGAGGTGGCAGAAGAACCAGAGCTTCAGAAGGGAGGAGAGCCGCTGCCTTCCTGCCCCGGAGAGACTCTGAGGCTATGAAGTTGCGACGCGCACGAGTTGGCACCAGAACCTCTCCTGAGTCACCAGGGCAAATAAGGCTGCCCACCTGTGTTCCGGAAGCACCTCACCATGTAAGGTTGTGGAGGAGGGGAATTCCATTTTCTCAGATCCGTCCCCTGAAGGGTCATGTTGTTGTCAACCATAGGCATTAATTTGTCATTCTCAGGTATCCATGGTTACATGTGACCAGAAGCCAGAAGGCTGGCTGGCATAATGTTCTGAGGTATGTTTGTGCAAGCTCTACCTGAAAGACATCATCAGGCTGGGGACCACATTTTCTACAAAACCTATCCTGCAACAATAAACCAACTTAGAGAAATGAAGTGTGTGGAGGAGGGAAGGGGATAGCGCTTGCCTCCCTTCTGGAATAAGCTTAAAGTTGGAAGAATTGTCATTTCAGGCAGCGGTTCCCCAAGTGTGACCCAGAGACCCCTACAGTCCCTTAGACACTTTCAGGGAGTCCATATGGTCAAAATTATTTCCAGAATAATTCTTGGGTGTTACCTACCTTCTAAAGCTCTCTCACAGGTGCTCTAGAAATCACTAGAGATTTCTAGAGTTTCTGTGAATTAGCTACAGTTATCTAAAAAGACTTTTAAAATTTTAAATATTAAAATACTTCCCACATTTCCCAGTAAATATCTACAGGAAGCCAGATTTTCTTTATACAGTTTAACCAAAACAATAGGTGGCAACACAATGCATAAAGACGCTGATGTGAGAACACCACGGTCTTCTACTAAGATAGGTATTACAGAGATTTGCGAAAATGAAGCAAAACAAAGCCATTCTTACCACTAAACATTTTTAGGACTCCACAGTTATTTTTCATTAAAAAATGTTTGCTTTTATTCATATACGGTGGGCTTATTTTTGTTCTTAAGTGAATTAATAACTGTAAATTTCTTGGTTTTAATTTCTAATATATAAATTATTGGCGGTGATATATCTGCATAAAAGAAAGTGATTTGGGGCCTTCCATATTTTTTAAGAGTGTAAAGTTGTTTGGAGACTAAAGCATTGGCTTAGGGGACACAAAACAGGTGAAGAATTATGAAAGTACATGCAATCTGTAAGGAAAACTAGACGAGTCCTTTTGGAGTTGGGGACTGCATTTTTTGGATTTGTTTTGAGTATCCTCAGGGGATACAGATAGGCCCCAGAAGGAAAAGCCAACAGTGAATTTCAGCCCAAGAAGAACTCTACAGGGCCTGGAGCAATGCCAAGACAAAAGGGATAGCCTTGACAGGGAGTGAGCTCCCCATCCCTGGAAGGGTATAAACAGAAACATCTAGCAAACATCTTGCAAAACATCTAGCAAGGATATTCCAGACGGAAAGTCAAGTAGCAGAGGAGGCTGGGGTAGGGGTGGGATGCGATATCTAAAGGCCACTTAAGAAAGATCCCTTACAATCGGAGCATCTAACTTTAGGAAAGACCTAAAATGATCTTCATAAAAGTCAAAAGACTTTTGGCTCAACCCTACGCATGGAGTTGCTCCCTAGTTAAGACAGGGCACTGAAAGGAATGATTCTCCCAAATTGCCTTGTAATAATCCCTCGCATTTGCAATGGGCTTTGTAGCTGACACAACCCTTCACTTGCTTTATTGTGTTGTGATGCTCTCAACTGCCCCATGAACTAGATACTTCACAGACAAAACTCCCAGAGGTACTGTGGGTTGCCCCAGATGACGCAGCTGGTGAGTGGCATATCCTTCTGGCGTCAGGCACGGTATCTCAGCCGCCTCCCTGCTGGTCCGAGCCCTGGGCAAGCACCCAGAGTCAGAAGCCCGGCTCTGACATCTGCTCACTCCTCCTCATGGGGCTTCTGCGTAATGAAACTATTTACCTAGCTCGGCTCCTGCCAGGGAAGCCGGTGCCATGTTCCTGCTCCCACACAAGTCTCTAACTCCTTCCTCCCTCCCTCCCCTCCCCTGCAAATTCCTTCCTAGGGAAACACTGGACTCTTGAGAGGCCTGAACTGTTCAACTCTCTTGGGCACGCTAATGACTTGTTTTAAGCTGTGTGCGAGTTTAATGTGCAGGAAACTGCCGAGCTGAGCGATCGCAGCCCAGGCGTGCAGGCGCGAGGTGCCGCCCGGCTCGGTGCAGCGTGCCCTCTGCTCGGATGTTACCACCTCTTTTGAGTGGCACTTCCACCCTGCAGCCATCCCTCCTTGGGCAGGGATCCCATCAGATTTTACAAGCCAGGCAGGGTCAGGCCTGGTAAAAAACGTGAATGGGAATGCCCAGAACAACAAAGGCAGTGGGCGGTTCCCCTTGGGAGACCGAGAGCTGAGCCTCGTGCTGGCACTCCCGGGCCTCGGAAGGGAGAGCAGGGAGCGCGCCACCAGCGGACCCCAGTAAGGCAGACTTCCTGGAGGGCAGACCCACCGCAGGAGCCCAGGGCTTGCTTTAAAGACAGTTCTTGAAGAGAGACTTTAGTTTTGATGATTTTCAAACAGCTACAGAACCAAGATGTGGGCTTGGGACTTGTGACTATTTCTAGAGCAGGGATGGGCCAACTTTTTCTGTAAAACAGTAAATATTTGAGGCTTTGTGGACCCAGTGGTCTCTGTGGCAACTGGGCCACTCTGCTGTCATAGGGTGAGAGCAGCCATACACCACACATGGATGAATGAGGTGCGTCCCAATGACATCTTTTGTCTGGACCTTACAATGTGAATTTTCGTATAATTTTCACAGGGCATGGAATGTTCTTTTGATTTTTAAAAAACCGTTTTAAAATGTAAAAACCATCCTTAGCTCATGGACTGTTGAAAACACCCGGGCTGGATTTGGCCTGTGGGCTGTAGTTTCCTATCTTCTGCTCTGTGGCAATGCTTCTTAAACTATAGGGTAAATGACCAGCTTTTTTTTTTTTTTTTTTAATTTCCAAGTTTTCCCAGTTAGATACTTCTGTAAATTTATATCAAAATGGGCTGCTATAAAAAGGAAAAAGAGCAAATAAGCTACAAAATACAAGTCCACTGAAAACCGATAGCAACATTTCTAATGCCTACTCTGCCGTTGAACTTAAGGGAACCAGGGACTGGCCCCCGTGGGTGTGACCCGCACTGTGGGGGACCTTATAAATCTAAAGGAACTGCCTCGTTGGCCTACAATCAATTAGTGCATCAATTATTTAAATTACCATCTGGTGTTTTTGAAGTGCTGAAAACTTCAATCCTGTTTGCCTGTTCTTTTTATTTTTTTAAAGATTTTATTTGTTTGTCTGTTCTTAACTTTTTTTTTTTTTTTTTGCCCCATCTTGGGGTTGGCAAAGACATGCTTCTCTAGAAGCCAGATTCTGTCACAATAGACCATGCTATCCGTATTTCTCTGGCTCTGCTCCTAGGTTCTCAGAGCCCTTCAAGTTCCCACCAACCAACCGTCTGGGAGGCCCTATGATGAACCTCTCCCATGCCCCATGCTCTGCTGTTCACCTTCTTGCCTGCTCTGGGGCCTCGGTTCAGACATCTGTTGCAGCTTCGACCATTACCACACCACAAAGCATGATGACTGTTCTTCCTTCCTCTCAGGAGACAGCCATTCTGTTCTGCCTTTAAGTGTCCATGTCTACCTTCCTTTGGACCATTCCTAACTTGCTCTCTCCAGCCATTTCTTCCTCCTTCCATGTGTGAATGGTATGCAGAATGGTGGCCTCCCACAGATGATAACAACAAAATTCTGTACCTCTGAGCATGTTATGTTACATAGCAAAGGACAATAGAGTTGCAGATGAAATTAGGGTTGCTAACAAACTGACCTTGAGATGACAAAGTAACCTTGGGTTAATTACCTTGGGGGGGGAGCAATATAATCACAAGAGTCCTTGTAAGTGGAAGAGAGAGGCACAGAAGAGAGAACCAGAGAGACAGCAGCCTGAAAAAGACTTGGTTCAAAGTTGCTGGCTCTGAAGATGGAAGAATTGGGCTGGGAGTCGAGGAAGTAGGTGGTCTCTAGAAGCTGGAAAAGATAAATACGCAGATTCTCCTCTAGAGCCTCCAGAAGGCATGCAACCCTGCTGATACCTGATGTGAGCCCGGTGAGACACACTCAGACTTCTTACCTCCAGAACTTCAAGATAACAGATCTGTGTATTGTTTTAAGCCATTAAGTTTGTATTAATTTGTCACAGCACCAATTAAAAACTAATATAGCATACTCTTAATTTGTCCATTTCATCTAACATGCCAAATCTATTTCCATAAAATTATGTATGATATAAACTTATTAGCACTTTCAAGTTCATAGGATCTGTACAGAAAGACCCTCTTTTATTGCTAATATTGATAATTTCTATCTTCTCTCCTGTTATCTTGATCACTTAAATTTGAAGTTTATTAATTTTACTAATCCTTTCAAAGAACAAACTTTTATTTTTTGCTTTTTAAAACTCTGTTTCTGGAGGCGCCTGGGTGGCTCAGTGGGTTAAAGCCTCTGCCTTCGGCTCAGGTCATGGTCCCAGTGTCCTGGGATCGAGCCCCACATCGGGTTCTCTGCTCAGCAGGGAACCTGCCTCCTCCTCTCTCTCTCTGCCTGCCTCTCTGCCTACTTGTGATCTCTATCTGTCAAATAAATAAATAAAATCTTTTAAAAAAAATAAAATAAAATAAAAATCTGTTTCTGTTTCATTTACTTCTAACCTTTATTATTTCCTTCCTCCCACTTATTTTGGCTTAAGTATGCTCTTCTTTTTCATTTAGATAATTTAGATAATTGGTTTTGACCCTGTTGAAGACAATTCTCTTTGGGTACCTCTGCATATCTTGTAAGTAAAAGCACTAACTGCCTTGGTTCTGGACCATCTTTTCCAGGATGTTTGTATGGCAAACAATTATAGAGAATATAATGTCTCCTGCCAAAGCAGAAGGCAGGTGTGTTTGCTATTCCATATAATAAATATAATGTCTCCCTCTGGGTCAAGGTTCCATGGGCTTCTAACCAGTATAAAGGATCTAGATTTCCTAAGCTTGGGATTCTTCTGTAATGCCATTCGCTGCATGTTTGGTTGTCATCTGGCCCTTTCTTCATCACCATGTGAGAATTGGGACTCAGGGAATCTTCATAAGTATACTTACGAAGTACTTATACTCTAGCTTCCACTATTGCTGTAACAATTGAAGTGCTTTGTTTCTGACCCAAGAATATCGTGTCTCCCACCCGTATCCAAGAAACTGTGGCAACTCATTTGCTAGCTTGCAAGTAGGGAAAAATCTTGGACCAGTCACAGAGCTTATGGACCTTTTTTAAATATAAATATATAAGGCTACTAATTTTCTTGTAAGTATTGTTTTAGCTACATCCCACAAAGTACACATGGGATATTCACAAATAAAGGCTGTATTATGTACCACATAGTATTTATATATGTATGTATTTATGTACATCTAGATAACTCACAGGTCCCTAATAGAATCACAAGCAAGGGCCAATCCACCTTGGGCGCCAGTCCCAACAAGGGTGTAGAGCAAGCTGGCATCCCGAGATACCTTTTCTACTTAGAGAAACTAGGGTAGTGCCCACTCTACTTCTCTGTGACTTTGGAATACAGATGCAATAAATATGCCTAATTCTCATATTTTCTTTTTGTAAAAAATTAATAAAAATAAAGAAGTATGACAATTCTACTTTGCTAAGTTAAGATGGAAAGAACACAGATTTCGCAGACCTGTAGACCTGTTCTCAGCTCCCATCCCACCTCTCACCCCATCCCACCTCTCACCCACCTCTCATCCCAGTCTCCTGGGAAACACTGGGAAGAGCAGCACCTATTTCAGGAGTATGGTACGGATGACAGGAGACAGTTTACAGGTATCAGAAGTATGGCGTGGCCCAAGCCATGTCTGCTCATCCTGCCTACCCCCGGCAAAAGCTAACATCATACCCATGGTCATGAAGCACCCCAGCTCTACCATCTGTCCCACTGTCCCCTAATACTGCCTCAGTCTCCCCATCCTACAGCAAGGGCCAGGCATTAGCCTGGCCTATATTGTGCCTACCCAGTACGAGCCACTGCAGCTATAGCACCCAGGTCTAACCTGGCCTGACTCAGGAAGCCTCTGGCCTCCCCCCAGTGACAGTGCAGAAAGATGAAGTAGCACAACCCAGAAATGTGGAAGAGTCAGCACCCTCAGGATGGATTCTGTCCATCATTATAGTCAGGACACAGGAAAGAATGGACCAAGGTATCGTGGTTCCATAAGCCTTTCTGAGATTTCCCACGTGACCAAGGAACCTACTAGACTTTCTTGAGAAGCAGTAGCCAGCTCAATAAGTTGTCCTCTTATATACATTTTGTTCTTCTTTCTTTGTCTCATTTCTCTTTTTTTCCTCACTTCTGCTTCCCTGGATTATACTTCTTAATGAAACATCACCATACGAGCTTTGGCTCTGACTCAACGCTCTAGGAAACCCAAGTTTCATTGCTACGACCTGTGCTTGGTACACAGTAGGTACTCAGTTAATGTCCTCTTTCTTCCCTCTTAGCTGTGTTATTTCCTTCTTCTTGTACCTAATAGGTTTTAGTTAGGTTCAGTTGAGATAATACGTGAAGAAGCATTTTGTGAATTCTTTTTGTGAACAGCAATTACGCTGTGCGGTATAAAGCGTTGCTATGGAGTCATTGGCACAATTGGGCTAACCAGATCAAGTGGCTTTGCTTTCACGTGGTGGGCAGGCATCCTTGTTCTTACTCACTAGGGAAGAAAGATTGATATCACATCTTTTGAAGAGCCAGGCTTCCTTGGCAAAGTGGCTTCTCTTCTCTGAGTTCAGGTTCCTCATCTCGAAAATGGGGAACACAGTATCTATCTTGTCTTATTGTTCTGAGGTTTTAATACACTCATAGGCATAGGCTTGCTTGGTAAGTTCGCAAGTGCTATGGAAATTAAAGGGGTTCTTGTTACCACCAGAAAGGTAGTAGTCCTGGTCCTTGCTTTATAAACCTTCCTGAGATGGGCACCTGGGTGGCTCAGTGGGTTAAAGCCTCTGCCTTCGGTTCAGGTCATGATCCCAGAGTCCTGAGATCGAGCCCCACATTGGGCTCTCTGCTCAGCAGGGAGCCTGTTTCCTCCTCTCTCTCTCTCTCTCTCTGCCTGCCTCTGCCTACTTCTGATCTCTGTCAAATCAATCAATCAATCAATCTATCTATCTATCTATCTATCTCCCTGAGAATCTGGAGCAAGAAAATGGGCATCAGATGCCTTTTTTTTTTTAAAGATTTTATTTATTTGACAGAGAGAGATCATAAGCAGACAGAGAGGCAAGCAGAGAGAGAAGGAAGCAAGCTCCCCGCCCAGCAGAGAGCCCGATGCGGGACTCGATCCCAGGACCCTGAGATCATGACCTGAGCTGAAGGCAGAGGCCTAACCCGCTGGGCCACCAGGCAGCCCCCAGAGGCCTTATTTTGAGGGAATGCATGAAACATTGCTTCTCTGCATATTGCAATGCAGTCCACATGGAAGGCAGCAATAACAGCGTTCTGGGGTGGTGAACTATGAAGGAGCCATTTGTTGAGATGACACAGGAGCATGCTGGCAACCACTTCAGGGATTTATCCTTATCAGAACGTACATATTTTGTTTGTATATTTTCTGTGTTACTTAGATAAATATGCTATTTAATCTCCCCAAACATTCTAGGAGGTAGGTATGAATTTCTCCCTATTCAGGTAAAGAAACTAAGATTTGCAGAAGTTTGGCAACATGCCTCAACTACTGAAGCTAATAGTTTTGTGAGACCAGCATTTGAAACAAGAGCGGTCTCATTTCCAAATCTGTACCTCTATACCAGGCTCCTCTATACCAGGCTGCTGTCCGAAAGTTTTATCCCCTCTCTTTACAACTTTCTTATTCCTTTTCACATTGTGTCCTCCAAAATCTATTTGACACCAAAAATGAATTTCCACAACCTTTAGGAGAACTAAAAACCACACCAAACCAGAACAAAACAAAACCCCACAGTAACTCCCCAACAACCAGTAGCTCTCAAGAAAAAAAAAACAAAACAGTAAGATTGTTCTGTAGCGTTCGCCAATTTCCATGGTGTAAACATTCCCACTATAGCTGATTTGAGATCGACCCGACATCACTGAATGTAAAGTGAGGAGATGTCACCAGCTGTCACCCAGCACGCCACCCCCTTCAGCTGGGATCTCAGTCTTCCAACGCAGCACTGTGGGATAAGGGACAATGACAGTTCCTGTCTTCAAATTTGTTTGCTCATTGTTTGTTTAAGTTTATTTGGAAGATAAAAACATCTAATTAATAGAACACTCTGTAATCTCGTTTTACAGCTTATGCTAGAGCCTAGCTATGGAAAAGTTAGAGGTGAACAGATTAAATCTGAAGTCAGTAGCAGTATACACAAGTGCAACCCTTTGGGAAAGCAACTGTGTGATAAATATCAAGTTGTAAAGATGGCCACAGTTTTGACCAGGAATCCTACTGTCATTTATCCAGGCAGCTAGTCCTCGTGAAGCAAAATCTATGTGGCAGTAGCATGCACCGCACTGCTATCTACAAAAGTAAACAGAGAAATAATAAAACACCTACAAACCTTCTCTTGCTATCCAGCACCAGGTAATGCTTAGCTTAAGTGCTTGTGGTAAATAGAAGCAAGGCCTCCCCAAAGTGCCCAGGCCCTAATCCCTGAAGCCTATGAACACAGTACAGGACATGAAAAAAGGGACTCACTTTGCAGATATAATTGAGGTTGCAGACTTTAAAACAGAGATTAACCTGGATTATTTAGATGGGTTCAGGGCCATTATAGGAGCCCTTAAAAGCAGAGAACTTTCTCTAATTAGAGCAGATGAATGTGTCAGAAGGAAAATCAGAGAGATTCCAGGTACAAAACTTGATGCACTATTGCTAGCTCTGAACAGAGGGGCCTGAAGGCAAGAGCCAGAAGGAAGCTTCTCCGGGTTAAGGGTTGACCCCAGCTAATAATCAGCAAGGACATGGGACCTTGGCCCTAGAAGCACAAGCAACTGAAGTCTGCCAATAATCTTGGGATAAATTTGTGAGCAAATTCTGCCCCAGGGCTTCCAGATTAAGAGTCCAAGCCACTGGCACTTGATTTTAGCCTGTGAGGCCAGAATTATGACCTGCAGAACTGTGAAATAATTCATTTATATTGTTTTAAGCTGTTAAATTTATAGTAATGTTTGTGGCAGAAATAGAAACCTAATACAGTACTGTTCATCTCTATGAAATAATACTGCATTCATATTTTAAAAGCGATCATCTTTGGGGCGTCTGGGTGGCTCAGTGGCTTAAGCCACTGCCTTCGGCTCAGGTCATAATCCCAGTGTCCTGGGATCGAGCCCCACATCGGGATCTCTGCTCAGCGGGGAGCCTGCTTCCCCCTCTCTCTCTGCCTGACTCTCTGCCTACTTGTGATCTTTCTCTCTGTCAAATAAATAAATAAAATCTTTTAACAAAATAACAAATAAAAAAATAAAAGCAATCATCGCAAAGATTTTGTAGGAACAGAGAGAACTCTTTGCAGGATGACATAAGTATAAAAACGAAGACTGTTACATGAATTCCTTCTGACCTTTCACATTAAAAATATATGTAAATGAAGGCCAGAACAAAAAGAGAATATGCAAAGATAGAAGTAATTCGGACTTGGAGAGGGACACTTCTTCCTTCAAGGGTCTAAGCAACACTTCTCGGAAGAACGTTCACGATCTCCCGTGACCAGCAGGTCCTCACTCTTGGCAGAGAACTGACATTGCTCAGGGGACCAAGGTGCTCAGGAGCTGCCACCAAGTCACTGACACCTTTTCTCCACAGACAGAACAATGAAGTCAATGTGGAGAGTCTTCTCTATGCTAAGTCCTTCTGTCATCTTTTCCGTCTTGAACCCATGGCACCTGTTCTCTCCTGGCAGACACTCATTGCTGCCAAATGCACACAGAAACAGAAAGAACAAGGAATGGAAATCTTGGACAAGACTGATCATGTTGCCTTCAGCAGTTTCTTTTTTCTTTTTTTTAACTTGTGGTTGACTTTTCTGCTGTGTGTTGTTAGTATCGTCACGTCTGGAACTTGTTCTCTGCCGAATGGATAGAATGAAGCGCTCACCTTCCCAGGAGGAGAGCATGATCCAGCACCTTGTCTGCAATCCTGGTTGCCACATAAACGCCCATGACTGTCCCCACCCTTCCCACGGACTCCAGGAGGGGAGAAGGGAATGGTGGACACAAACTGTACTGGGAATATTCTGTCCCGAGATGAATAAAACGGAGTCTCACAAAGGGAAATTTCTACTTAGAAATGGTGCTATGAAGAGAGTGGTTGAAAGCTCACAACATGCCCCCCAACCCCCTACAGCTGGAGGCTGGGCTAGGGAATGTGTGATGCTGCAGACCGAAGCTGCCTCCCACTGCTTATGGTTGGCGTAATAGGTCCAAAATGGCGGAGGTAATGGTGTCCACTGTGGGCCCCAACGTAGGCTTCCTGGAAGCGGTCACTTCCACCTCTAAGTCACACTTCAAGAGTGATGTGGACCAACCCGCTATGTGCAGAATAGCATCGTCAGGAAAGCAACTGATCACTAACCTCCTACGGGCCAAGCCCTGTGCTCAGCACTATGCTTAGCTCATTGATGTCCCCACTGTGCAGATGAAAAGACTGAGCCACAGAGGCAAACAAGTGGCTTGGCCAGAGTCACACAGCTTTCCCCACACAGCTCTGTCTCTGCTGACATTTCCATCCAATCACGTTACCTTTCAGATGCCAAGAAAGTGAGGGGTCAGGAAATTGAGTCATTTAAGACATGACTCAGCACACTGAGGTTGTCTACTCTGGGGAAAGGACATCAACAAGTCACAGAAAGTGGCCCCAGCTTTCAGAAGGGCTACTGCAAGGGAGTAACCAGCAGAGCTCTTCTTTGTGGCTCTGGAAAACTGACGGGGTTTGGTGATAGGATGGGGTGAGCAGAAGTAACAGGACCAAAAAGTACCTCCAGCTATGACAGCCCATCACACTGCATCAGGTCAGTGGGGTGGGGGGGATGATGACGCCCTGCTCCTGCAGCCCTCAGGGCCCCCGGCGGGGGTGGATTTCTGCATGAGGTGGGAGAGGCCCTTCCCACCTTGAAAATGCCGTGAGCTGATGAGTCGTGATTCCTCATTGTGTCTACAGTGAAAGGGAAAGGAAACTAGCATTTCTTTTTTTGGGGGGGGTTAAGATTTTATTTACTTATTTGAGAGAGAGAGAGAGCGAGCGAGCGAGCAGGGGCGGCGGGGAGCAGAGGGAGAGAGAATCCCACGCAGACTCCACGCTGAGCCCAGGGTGCCATGGAAGGCTCAATCCCACGACCCTGAGGTCATGCGCTGAGCCAAAATCTAGAGTTGGATGCTTAACTGACTGAGCCCCCCATGTGCCTCAGGAAGCTAGCATTTCTGAAGCTTTCACCTGTGCCAGCAAATTCACCAGGGCTTCCTCACCTCTCCTCACAGTGAATCCTCATGCCACCTCCCTCTCACCTTGCCAGATGTCTCTATTTCCATACATACAGATTCAGGTGCATTGCCATCAAAATTTCCCACACCTGTTTTGGTGGCAAGTGCCAGACCAGGAGCACTGGGAATGAAAACAGCAGTCCTGGCCTCCGGCTCTCCTAATGGCCTGTCTCCTGACTTATGCTCTATAGAGAGCCAGTCTCACCTCTAGGAGAACATCAGTTGAACCCAGCAGGCAGAAGGGGAGCGGGGAAAAGCCAAAAATGCGAGGATAGTTTTTCCCAGCCTCAGGATGTGGAAGCTGTTTTTGTTTTCATTTTTAAGATTAGTATTTTATGTGTGTGTGCATCAGTTAATTGATTGGGTGCCCGAGAGAGCAAGGTATTCCCCAATAGACAGGTCATGGACCAGCTACCATGGACACAAAGGGATACGGAGGCACGGAATTCCCAAGACAGTTCCTCTATCCCAGGAGAGCTGGCAGGCCCTTTGCCTGGCCCTCCTTCCTATCTTCGTTCTTGCCTCTCCCCTGGCAGCTGGCCTGGTGGTAGCCAGGAAATGAAGGCAGATGGCCAAGGAGAATGGAAGGAAAGTGTCTGTGTGCATGTATGCAGAACGGGGAGCTAGGAAAGAAGGAGAAAAGTGGAAAGGGAGAGAAAGCACCAAGGGGAGCGAAGCCTGAGAGGTGGCAGGAGGCGGGAAGGGCAGGAGAGGAGAAAGGGAGCCCAAAAGAGGGGTGCTGGTGGACCGGACAGGCCAGGGAATGGAGAATGAGGAAGGTAAGGGGAGCCCAATCTAGAGGAGAGTGGGGGTGGAGGGTCTTTGAGCGGGGCCAGGCCTCCAAAAGATGAAGTGGAAGCACTGCAGAAATCTTAGAAGGAAGACAAAGAAGAGAAGATGGAGAAAAAGGAGAGCTATCTCATTTCATCCTCAGAACAGCCCCACAGGGGAGAGAAAGCCAGGCATAGAGATACTAAGGCCCTTGCTCCAAGTCACACAGCCCAGCTGGGACACAAACCAGGTGGAATTCCAAGCGCACACACTTTGCCACTGCCTGACACTGCCCCACAAGTAGTCTGCCAAGAAGTGGAACCCACCAGAACCCTAGCTCATGGGAGGGGTCCGTATCTCAGCCTGCCACCCTGCTCCAGCACGCCAAGCCTCCCTGCTTGGACCAGGAGGGCCTGCCACAAAGGCAGGTGTAGACGGGTCCTCCACAATTAGAAGCCATGCTCTCATTTCTCATTGTTTTCCACAAAAGCTCCTGGAGAGCACCCACCAGAGTAGCAAGGGTGACTTCTCCGTTTAAACCCAGACCCTGACGACGAAAGCATTACAAAGGAGCACTGGGTTTGGAATGCAGTTTGTGCCTCGGCCATCTACTGATGTTTAATCCACAGGACAAGTACTGCTGGTCATCGAGCTTTGTCCTGAACTTAGTAAAGTCATTTGTCTAAGCTGGGGAGCTCTCTTGCCCATGTAGGAGGTGAGGTTCTATTTAGGTTCCTCATTTTATTGAGTACCTACTAAGTGCCTGACATGGTCCCCCCCGAAACACACAGAAGTTCCTTGTGAAGTACTCCCCTATCATCATCCATGCCGTCACTGAGCAATTAAAGCTCAGAGAGTTCAAATTACGTGCCCAGATGGTTTATAGTCAGCCAAACGAGCGTTCCCCGCCCCTCATCACGCGATAAGCTGCACAAAGCACTACAGGGATGCTATTTTACTTGTGAGCAAATTCTGCTGTGTACGGCAGCAAACAATGATTCTTTCCCACCACTCGCCATTAACAAGCCCTCAGTGAGAAGTCCTCTACCTGCCTTCCAAAGTGGCAAGGGCTGTGGGGAATAATCAGATGGGTCTCATAACCTCCCAGGCACTCCTGGATAATAAATCTTCCAGTTACTTTAATTCACAAGAATGCTCTCATTTGAATAATTAAGAAAAATCCCATCCAGATAATAACACTGCAGCTGAGCCTAGCTAAAACCTCTCCCCTCTCCCTACAGGCAGGCCCCTGCCAATAGTGGGAGAGGGGTCATTCTGGCACCAGACAAGGCTTTCTGTCCAATCATTTCTACACTGGGTGGAAGTCAAAGAACAACCTCCCATGCTAAGGGCCACACAAGTAGCCCTCTCAGCATGTCCCTCAGAGCATCTGGCTTTATGATCAAGCGGCCCTTGGTGCTTACCCAAGTATTCAGCATACAGAGGGAAGAGACCTGCTTTCACTTCTGTCAAAGCCCCAACCAGTCCTGGCCATGCTCCAGCTTTGTGGACATGACACTGCTAACTATTAACACTGTCACCCTATCCACTGGGCCCATCTTTGTTTATGCAGCTTAATTTAAATGAGAGCTCCTGACCAAAACAGAGCTGGCATATACCTTCATAGAAAGATGGATCATTTGATAAAGGCATTGATTCAACACTCAGAAGCTCAAAATGAATTTCTCATTCATTCTGAATCACAGAAGCAGCCACTGGCAGTGTCCCTTACAGCACTTTGCAGGAAAAAAAAAAGGACATTCTAGCCAGTGGATTTCCAAGGTTGTGGTCCACCTCTCGGGGCCAGCCCATGGGGGTCTCGGTGAGGGGAGGGCATCGAGCTGTTTTATCTGAAGAAGTGACCTTCAAATCACCCATCCAAACCCCCTTGCCAACCAGGAGACCTCTGATTATTGACTGATTCATCACCTTCCCAGACAGTAGTCACCCATGTGGCTGGCAGAAAGACCTCACAAGGGCACAGCAGGGTGTGCCAACTCGGGTACGGTGGAACTAGGTTTCCCAGAATCTCCTTCACTGTGGGATTCCAGGAGAAAGTGGGCAAAAGAGGAACTCACGTGGGATGTGGAAGACCAAGGCAAAGCACCAGCTCTCGTTTTCAGAAGCCAGTCATAAGCACAGGCTGACAGACAGGCACGGAGGAGCCCCCTGGGTCCCCAGTTGTCCCCAGAGCTCCCTGCTCTGCATGCACCTGTTCTAGGCACACTGTGGCTCCAGGGTCACCACAGCTGCTTGGTCCAAGAAGGTGGGGGTTGTGCAGAGGTAACGGCTACACGTGGATGATGGCCACAGTCAGCAGAGGCATGAAATGGCATGACTGGAGAAAATCGTCAAGTTCCAAGGTCGTGGAAACACAAAGCAAACTCATTTCTTAGTAGCATGGAGTAGATATTTCTCAGAGTAATTTGAGAAAACTGACTTTAGGAATACTGTTGATAACAGCCGGTATTTATAGTAATCTGCAGGCAGATTAGCAGACTTCCCATTTTCAAAATCTAATCAGAAAAAGAGCCTAATGTAAAAGGAGTGTGGACTCCAGGCAGTAAGAATGATGAAGGCTTGAGAAGGGTTACCCAACAGACTTCAAACAACAAAGAAGGCAAAGTGCACCAGGGACCGCATAATTGCTAAGCACCTGGGCTTACCTTGCTAAGGATTGTCTCAGTCCCGTACTACGGAGGAATTTGGAAGATAGTATCTAAACTCCACTTTAAAACTATATTGTGGAAAAGGGAGGAACAAGATGGCACAGGAGTAGAAGACATAAATATCGTGGGGTCCCAGGTGTTCAGCTAGATAGTTATCAAACCATTCTGAACACCTACAAACTCAGCAGGAGATAGAAGAGAAGAAGAGCAGCAATTCTAGGAACAGAAAAGCGACCACTTTCCGGAAGGTAGGATATGCAGAGAAGTGAATCCGACACAATATATGGGAAGAAAGACCATGGGGGAGGGATGGTGGAGGCCAGCTCCCAGCAGGTGGTAGAGCCATGGAGCACAAAATCAGAACTTTCAGAAGTCTGCTCCACTGAGGGACAACGCACCAGAGGCTAAGCTGTGGGGAGGTGGGGGAGCCCTCAGTGGGGACAGTGTGGTCTCAGGACCCATAGGTTCACAGAAAGACCGAGGGTGTCTAAGTGTGGCAGATCTGCCAGGTATCAGAGCGGGAAAGCCGCGTGCAGAGACAGAGCCAAGAAGTGCGCTCTCAGCTCGGGCTTACCTTAAAACATGATCCGAGGCACAATGGGGCCACTGCTCTTCAAGCAGCAACACCCCAAGTGGCAGATCTGGGGAGACAGCCCACTTCCTCCTCCAGGAGAAGCAGCGCAGGCAGGGATCTGCTGGGTTTGGAGACTCCAAGCGGGGCGTGCACCAGAGATAGAAACCCGCGGTCTCAGGCCAGGTGAGCTCGGAGCGCAGCTAGAGACCAGAGAGACGGGAGGGATTGACTGCTTTTCTCCGAGGGTGCACGGAGGAGTGGGGCCCAAGCTCTCGGCTCCTTTGGGGGAGAGATTGGGAGGCCGCTATTTTCATTCCCGTCCTCCAAAGCAGTAAGGAAAGCGCTCAGGGAACAAAAGCTCCCGAGAGCGAACCCAAGCAGATTACTAAGCCGGGCCCCTGGCAACTGCAGTGCAATTCCGCCTCGGGCAAAGGCACTAGAGAATCACTACAGGAGGTCCCTCCCCCTGAAGATCAGCAAGAACATCCAGCCAAGACCAAGCTCACTGATGAGCGAGAACGGCAGAATTCCAGGGCTAGAGGAAAGCAACACATAGAATACATGGCTTTTTCCCCATGGTCCTGTAGTCTTTCAAAGTTAAATTTTTTCAATTTTATTTTTTTCTTATTCTATTTTTTTTTTATTTTTCCTCTTTCCTATTTCAACCTTTTAAAATTATTTTATCTGGGGGGGCGCCTGGGTGACTCAGTGGTTAAGCCTCTGCCTTCGGTTCAGGTCATGGCCTCAGGGTCCTGGGATCGAGCCCTGCATGGGGCTCTCTGCTCTGCAGGAAGCCTGCTTCCCTGCCCCCCACCCACCTGCCTCTCTGCCTACTTGTGATCTCTGTCTGTCAAATAAATAAATAAAATCTTTTTAAAAAAAATTTATCTTATCTTTTAAAAAAATCTTTTTAAATTTTCATTGTTACAATCACAGACTATTCCTTCATGGTATTTAACCTGATTTTTTGTATACATATAGATTTTTCTTTCTTTAAAATTTTGGGATACAGTGTCTTCTAACAGATCAAAATATACCCTAAATCTAGCACATGGCTTTGGTCTAGTCTCCAGCCTGATCACATCTGTCCTCTATTTTATTTTCTTTTTTCAACAAACTACTTATCAATTCCTTTTTTAGAACCTTTTTAAATTTTCATCTTTATAGTCTTATTCCATCCCTTCATTGTGTTTACCCTTATTTTTGTATATATATAAATTTTTCTTTCTTTAAAATTTTGCAAGACAGTTCCCTCTAAAAGACCAAAATACACCCAAAATCAAGTGTGTGGCCGTGTTTTATTCACCAGCCATATCTATATATATATGTATTTGCTCCCCCCCCTTTCTTCTCCCCGATGATTTCAGGTCTCTTCCAATTTGGTTAGTGTATATTTTTCTGGGGTCATTGCTACCCTTTTAGTATTTTGTTCTCTCATTCATCTATTCTTTTTTTTTTTTTAAGATTTTATTTATTTATTTGACAGAGAGATAGAGAGCCCAACTAAGCAGAGCGGCAGGCAGAGGGAGAGAAAGAAGCAGGCTCTCTGCTGAGCAGGGAGCCTGATACAGGGCTCGATCCCAAGACCCGGGAATCATGGCCTGAGCTGAAGGCAGCCACTTAACCAACTGAGCCACCCTGGTGCCCCTCGTTCATCTACTCTTATCTGGATAAAATGACAAGGCAGAAAAATTCACCTCGAAAAAAAGAATAAGCAGCAGTACCAATGGCTAGGGACCAAATCAACACAGACATTAGTAATATGTCAAACTAGAGTTCAGAATGACAATTATCAAGGTGCTACCTGGGCTCGAAAAAAGCATGCAAGATACTACAGAATCACTTTCAGGAGAAATAAAATCCCTTCCTGGAGAAATAAAGAACTTAAATCTAACCAAGTTGAAATTAAAGAAGCTATTAATGAGGTGTAATAAAAAATGGAGGCTCTCACTGCTAGGATAAATGAAGCAGAAGACAGAATTAGTGATATAGAAGACCAAATGATGGAGAATAAAGAAGCTAAGAAAAAGAGACAAACAACTACTGGACCACAAGGGGAGAATTCAATAGATAAGTGATACCATGAGATGAAACAATATTAGAATAATTGGGATCCGAGAAGACGAAAAAAGAGAGAGAGAGGCAGAAGGTGTATTGAAGCCAATTACAGCGTAGAATTTCCCTAATTTGGGGAAGGGAACAAACATCAAATTCCAGGAGGCACAGAGAAACTCCCTCAAAATCAATAAAAATAGGTCCACACCCCATCATCTAATAGTGAAACTTACAAGTCTCAGTGACAAAGAGAAAATCCTGAAAGCAGCTCAGGACAAGAGGTCTGTACAATGGTAGAAATATTAGATTCGTAGCAGACCTATCCACAGAGACCTGGCAGGCCAGAAAGGAGTGGCATGATATATTCAGAGCACTAAATGAGGAAAAACATGCAGCCAAGAATACTATATCCAGCTAGACTGTCATTGAAAATAGAAGGAGAGATAAAAAGCTTCTGGGACAAACAAAAACTAAAAGAATTTGCAAACACCAAACCAGCCCTACAGGAAATATTGAAAGGAGTCCTCTAAGCAAAGAGAGAGCCTAAAAGTAACAGACTACAAAGGAACAGAGACAATATACAGTAATAGTCTCCTTACAGGCAATCCAGTGGCACTAAATTCATATCTTTCAAGAGTTACCCTGAATATAAATGGGCTAAATGCCCCAATCAAAAGACACAGGGTATCAGAATGGTTAAAGGATACAAGATCCACTGATATGCTGTCTGCAAGAAACTCACTTTAGACCCAAAGACACCTCCACATTTAAAGTGAGGGGGTGGAAAAAAATTTACCATGCTAATGGACATCAAAAGAAAGCTGGGGCAGCAATCCTTATATCACATAGATTAGATTTTAGGCCAAAGACTATAATAAGAGATGAGGAAGGACACTGTATCATACTTAAAGGGTCTGTCCAACAAGAAGATCTAACGATTTTAAATATCTATGCCCATAACATGGGAGAAGCCAATTATATAAACCAATTTATAACAAAATCAAAGAAACACATTGAAAATAATACAATAATTGTAGGGGACTTTAACATCCCCCTCACTGAAATGGACAGATCATCTAAGCAAAAGATCAACAAGGAAATAAAGGCTTTAAATGACACACTAGACATCACAGATATATTCAGAAAATTCCATCCCAAAGCAGCAGAGTACACATTCTTCTCTAGTGCACATGGAACCTTCTCCAGAATAGATCATGTCCTGGGTCACAAATCAGGTCTCAACTGGTACCAAAAGATTGGGATCATTCCCTGCGTATTTTCAGACCACAATGCTCTGAAACTAGAACTCAATCACAAGAGGAAAGTTGGAAAGAACTCAAATCCATGGAGGCTATAGAGCATCTACTAAAGAATGAATGGGTCAACCAGGAAATTAAAGAAGAATTTTAAAAATCATGGAAACAAATGAAAATGAACACACATGTTCAAAATCTTTGGACCACAGTAAAGGCAGTCCTGAGACAAAAGTATATAGCAATACAAGCCTTTCTCAAGAAACAAGAAGGGTCTCAAGTACACAACCTAACCCTACACCTAAAGAAGCTGGAGAAAGAACAGCAAAGAAAGCCTAAACCCAGAAGGACAAGAGAAATAATAAAGATCAGAGCAGAAATCAATGAAACAGAAACCAAAAGAACAGTAGAAAAATCAACAGAAGTAGGAGCTGGTTCTTTGAAAGAATTAATAAGATGGATAAACCTCTGGCCAGACTTATCAAAAAGAAAAGAGAAAGGACAAATTAATAAAATCATGAATAAAGAGGAGAGATCACAACCAACACCAAAGAAATACAAACAATTCTGAGAACATATTATGAGCAACAATACACCAGCAAATTTGACAATCTGGAAGAAATGGATGCATTCCTAGAGACATATAAACTACCAAAACTGAACCAGGAGGAAATAGAAAACCTGAACAGACCCACAAGGAGATTGAAGGACCCATAAGGAGATTGAAGCAGTCATCAGAAATCTCCCAAAAAACAAGAGCCCAGAGCCAGAAGGCTTCCCAGGGGAATTCTACCAAACATTTAAAGAAGAATTAATACCTATTCTCCTGAAAGTGTTCCAAAAAATAGAAATGGAAGGGAAACTTCCAAACTCATTTTATGAGCCCAGCATTACCTTGAACCCAAAATCAGACAAAGACCCCACCAAAAAGAATTACAAACCAATATCCTTGATGAACACGGATGCAAAAATTCTCATCAAAATACTAGCCAATAGGATCCAACAGTACATTAAAAGGATTATTCACCACAACCAAGATGGATTTATTCCAGGGCTGCAAGTTTGGTTCAACATCTGCAAATCAATCACTGTGATACAATACATTAATAACAGAAAGAACAAGAACCATATGATACTCTATCATATGATAGCATACCTATCTCTATCATAAGATACAGCTATCATATGATAGATGCTGAAAAAGCATTTGACAAAGAACAGCCTCCTTTCTTGATCGAAACTCATCATGGTGTAGGGATAGAGGGTGTATCATCAAAGCCATCTATGAAAAACCCGCAGTGAATACCATTCTCAATGAGGAAAAACTGAGAGCTTTTCCCCTAAGGTCAGGAACACAGCAGGGATGTCCATTATCACCACTGTTATTCAACAGAGTACTAGAAGTCCTAGCCTCAGCAATCAGACAACAAAAAGAAATAAAAGGCATCTGAATCAGCAAAGAAGTCAAACTCTCACTCTCTGCAGATGATATGATATCTTATGTGGAAAATCCAAAAGACTCCACTCCAAAATTGCTAGAACTCATACAGGAATCCAGTAAAGGATCAGGATATAAAATCAAGGCACAGAAGTCAGTTGTATTTTTATACACCAACAGTAAGACAGAAGAAAGAGAAATTAAGGAGTCGACCCCATTTACAATTGCACCCAAAACCATAAGATATCTAGGAATAAACCTAACCAAAGAGGCAAAGAATCTGTACTCAAAAAACTATAAAGTACTCATGAAAGAAATGGAGAAAGACATAAAGAAATGGAAAAAAGTTCCATGCTCATGGATTGGAAGAACAAATATTGTGAAAAATATCTATGCTCCCTAAGACAATCTACACATTTAAAGCAATCTCTATTAAAATACCATTAATTTTTTTCAAAGAAATGGAACAAATAATCCTACAGTTTATATGGAACCAGAAAAGACCCCGAATAGCCAGAGGAATGTTGAAAAAGAAAACCAAAGTTAGCGGCTTCACAATTCCAGACTTCAAGCTCTATTACAAAGCTGTCATCATCAAGACAGTATGGTACTGGCACAAAAACAGACACACAGATCACTGGAACAGAATAGAGGGCGCAGAAATAGACCCTCAACTCTGTGGTCAAGTAATCTTCAACAAAGCGGGAAAGAATATCCAATGGAAAAAAAGACAGTCTCTTCAACAAATGGTGTTGGGAAAATTGGACAGCCACGTGTGGAAGAATGAAACTGGACCATTTCCTTACACCACACACAATAATAGACTCAAATGGATGAAAGACCTCAATGTTGGACCAGAATCCAACTTCTTCGACCTCAACTGCAGCACCTTCTTTCTAGACACATCGCCAAAGTCATGCGAAGCAAGGGCAAAATGAACTCTTGGGACTTCATCAAGATTAAAAGCTTTTGCACAGCAAAGGAAATAGTCAACAAAACCAAAAGACAACTGACAGAAGGGGAGAAGATATTTTTAAATGATGTATCAGATAAAGGGCTAGTATCCAAAATCTATAAAGAATTTATCAAACTCAACACCCAAGGAATAAATAATCCAATCAAGAAATGGGCAGAAGACATGAATAGACATTTCTGCAAAGAAAACATCCAAATGGCCAACAGACACATGAAAAAGTGCTCAACATCACTCAGCATCAGGGAAATACAATCAAAACCACAATGAGATACCACCTCACACCCGTCAGAATGGCTAAAAGTAATAAGTCAAGAAATGACAGATGCTGGAGAGGATGCAGAGAAAGTGGAACCCCGCTACACTGCTGGTGAGAATGCAAGCTGGTGCAGCCACTCTGGAAAACAGCACGGAGGTTCCTCAAAAAGTCTAAAATAGAGCTTCTACTTCTCTACCTCTACCTACTCTCTACTTCTTCTACTACCCAACAATCGCACTATTGGGTATTTACCCTAAAGATACAAATGTAGTGATCTGAAGGGGCACGTGCACCTGAATGTTTATAGCAGCAATACCCATAATAGCCAAACTATGGAAAGAGCCTAGATGTCCATCAACAGATAAATGGATAAAGGAAGATGTGGTATATATAGACAATGGAATACTATGCAGCCATCAAAAAAACACAACAAAATCTTGCCATTTGCAAGGACATGGATGGAACTAGAGGGTATTATGCTGAGCGAAATAAGTCAATTATTTGACTAGAGAAAGATAATTATCGTATGATCTCTCTGATATGAGGAATTTGAGAGGCAGGGCAGAGGGGTTGTTGGGGTTAGGGAAGAAGAAAATGAAACAAGATGGGACCAGGGACAGAGACAAACCATAAGAGACTCTTAATCTTGGGAAAGAAACTGAGGGTTGCTGGGTGGTGGGAGGATAGGGATAGGGTGGCTGGGTGATGGACATTGGGAAGGGTATGTGCTACGGTGAGTGCTGTGAATTGTGTAAGACTGAGGATTCACGGACCTGTACCCCTGAAGCAAATAACATATCATATGTTAATAAAAGGAAAGGAAATAAAGTATGTAGACTGAGAAGGAACAATAACAGCAACAAAAAAAACAACTATATTATGGATATATGGGTACATGACTACGTGGATAGGAGGAAGCACGGTGTGGTCGCTATGTGCATGCAAGCTGGGGCAGTTTTCCTGGGTTCATATCTTGTCTCTGACACTTGCAAGTGGGGTGAGCTCAAACTTCTTGTCCCTCAGTTTTCTCATCTGTAAGATGGGGGTAATAATAATATGTATCTCATGGAGATGTTTTGAAAATTAAAGGAGTCATCTTTGCAAAGCACTTTGAAGAGTTCTTGGCCCCTAGCAGATGCTCGGCAGATACTTGTTATAGAGGAACATAATTAGTTTTTATTTCATGGTGTAAATTCAGCCTCCCTAGTAAAACTTTTCTGCTCATCTTCTAATTCTAGATAGAGACCCTCTCTCCACACCCACATCTAAGAATTGCTGTCACTGGAATTGCTGTCCTGGCAACTGCATGGAGGGGCATGGAGTTGAGGGTGAGCCAACCCAGGAAAGCCCCGTTCCTCCTCCAAAACTTGGCTTTACAAAAGACTGATCCTTGGCCTTCCTGGTTAAATTCTCTCTCTTTCATTCTTTTTTGAGAGATAGAGAGAGACAGAGAGAGAGCATGAGCGGGGAGGAGAGGGAGAAGCAGACTCCCCACTGAGCAGGGAGCCCAATGAGGGGCTCAATCTGAAGGCTCTGGGATCACGACCCAAGCCAAAGGCAGACACTTAACCAACTGAGCCACCCAGATACCCCAGGGTTAAATTCTTAAACGGAACCACTGAGTCTCTCCAAATAATTTCTCTGGATGTTCCTCCAGAGACTAGTTTGAAAGACCTCTTCTCTCACCCATACCCAGTGGGTTCTGACTCTGGGTCTGGCACAACTGACAGGAAGTGCAGGCTCATTACACCCACTTACTATCACATCACAACTGGTTCTCCTGGGAACTTGGCAAATCAATCAACTTTCCCTGCCCTCCTGTGGGACAAAGACAGACTGTTCCTCTCAGTTCAGGGCAATGTGTTTTCACTTTAGGACTCCTTCCTTGCTGGCTTTAACATTTTTTCCCAGTTGCCATATCAAGGCCAAGGGGCCGGTCTTCTCTAACAGGCCTGATGCCCACTAACGCCCTTCATCTGATGGTTCTGCAGTTGGTCCTGGAAGAAAGGACAGAGGTGGTTAAGCGGTAATGAGCATGAACTCGGAGAAGCCGTCTTGCTCTGGCCCCACCGCCTCCTGGGCTGCGCGCTTCCCTGGAAAAGAGTGGGATAAAGGAATGCAGGCCACGTTTTGAGAGCCTCCTTGTCACAGAAAAGCAGCTGAAAGCTATCACTGTTCACAGGTGACAACTTTAATTTTACAAATGTCCCTAAGTTCATATGCTGGCATGTACTCATTTGTAAGTAGAAGATCCCTACGGTCTCCGTTCCAGGGCCCCCATCCGTGGAGATGCTGTGCCTCAGAAGAACTCACTGAGCATATGCTGGGCCAAGACTCCAGGAGGCAGAAATAAGTCAGACGTGGCAGCTGCCTTCCAGGGACTCACAATCATGTGGAGAGACGGGTGAGCAGGGGAAGCACAGGACAGACGGGCGCGTGCTGAAGGGGGATGCCCAGGATGATGAGAAGGGGAGGAGCCTCCATGTCCGCTGGTCAGGCAGAAGAGGCTTCCGCATGGAGGTGAAGGCGCCTGAGGGGGCTTCCCAGCAGACATTTCCAGGAGGCTGAAGGATATACTAGCCTGCTGCTTCACCACGAGGGCTTGACTGGAGACAAAAATGGAGCCCTCTGCATTGTGACGGTGATTGGGACCTGACCCAGGAACCAGTCGGAATGAGAAGAGGTTTTTGGTCCAAACACAGAATAGTGCTCAAGATGTCCAGGGGCTACCAGTGTCCGAGAACTGATGGGGTATGAACTCACCAAACACCAGCAGGGTGTTTGTTCCTGTACCAGAACACCAGCCCTGGGGCAGGAAATGGCCTATTCTCTCCTCTGTCAGCCCCTTTCCCTGGACAGTGACAACATTTCCTTCAGGTTCTCCACCATTTTATAAATATCTTATCAAAACTCAAGGAGACTTGTCTCAGGTTCCTCCGTGACAGGGGTCTGTGTGCCCTAGTCCCTTGGTGCTCAGTAGAGCTCAGAGGTCAGCTGTCCCCAGAGCTTCAGGAATGAGAACTACTTCTCCATTCCAAGCAGCCTCCTGAGACCTAATTCCTTGTCCTGGGAAAGAGGAAAACCAGGCTCCAGCTCCCTCTGGGTCTGGCCTGTCACCAGCCCTGCCAGGCTGTGAGCCTGTCAGGGTAGGAAGCTTAGCCACTCATCCTTGGAGGCCCAGAGTCCAATGGGAAATGTCTAATGCATGTGGGCTTTTTGCTACAGGCACTAAGAGGAACAGTAATGATGTGACTTCTGTACTTCACTGACATGAGGATGTGCGGGGTTGAGAATTGGCCCCCCTCCCCAACAGAAAGAATTTTTTCCTGGAGTGATGCTGGAGATACAGCATTTGCAGTGTGTGAAACTTAAAACAGAACACTCAAAAGAGGAGGAATATAAACACCCACCTGCTTTTCCAAGGACATAAAATAGCTTTTAGAATGACACAAAGCCTCCTTTTTGTGCATATTTCACTCCATAGGGCACTTCCTAAATGAGTTGATGAATCTGGGTCCAGAAATTCTATCATGTGACTTAACCAGCTTTTTTTTTTTTTTTTCCATCCACCCTGATTGAAGCTGAAACATTCCAGGGAAAATCACTTTCCAAAACTTACACTTCTCCGGAGAGGCAGAAAATAGCTTTCTTTCAAACCCACTGTAAAGATTTCACTTAAAAAATAAAATAAAGTAAAATAAAATGGAACAAAACACTCCTGGCATCTAATCTGACTACAAATTGAAAACTATACTAGTGTTTACATGGTTTGGGGTTTTATTAGGAAAGAGCTGCCCAGCATTAATAATATGATGTTTAGCTGGAATGGAATCCCAGCTCTCCCTCTTTCCAGACTCTGGGGAAATGAGAACACCCTGTCCATGCTCCGGGCCTCCACTGGCTTCTTCAAGGAGGAGATGCTTGATTTAGGATGCAAATAAGAATCACGGCATCGTGGATTTCCACATAGAAGTCTGAGGTGGCTTCCCACATCGCTGGTATACGGATGTCATCAATCCTACTGTACAAATGAGGAAACTGAGGCTTAGTGGATTCAGTTCTTTTCCTAACACTACATAGGCAGTAAGTAGGAGAATACAATTTTGCATCTGAGTTTTTTTATTCATTTGTCAGATGCTTGATTCATCCAACTGACTCACTGTTCTCAAAGTGTGTGTATGTGTGAGAGAGAGAGAGAGAGACAGAGGGAGAGAGAGTGATTGTCTTTACTCCTATGGGGTATTTGCCCATGTCTGGAGACATTTTTGGATGTCACAACCAGAAAGGGCTCATAGCATCTAATGAGATGTGGGTAAGTATCTTACAATGCACGGAACAGCCCCACCCCCACCAACAAAGCAGACTTAATCAGACCCCAAATGTCAACAGAATGGAGATTAGAAACCCAGAACTGACTGTAAGGCCCAGATGACTACTTGAGCACCTGATGGTTCTGAAGGACACACACAGATGCTTGTTCTCACAGTCACACCAAGACAATGAGAATCCCTGGATAACCGACAAGTTCTGTCATCAGTAGAAAAGAATACCTACATTTTTCATGAAAATGATTTCAGGGAGAGGTGGTTAACTAATTGTGATTGAAATATTTGGGGGAAAATTAATGGAGTGATTTCCTTTTCCTTTCTCTGAATCACGATGGAACCTTATCATTCTGGCGACATTATAGTAGAAGTCATAGAGCCCAGCCCCAGAGGCAGGACTCCCCTTTGGAAATTTCCTAGGGAGATCCCTGAGAGCCAGTGGCAAGTCCAGACCACTGGCTCTGAGCATAGCATTGAGACCTTCTGTGACTGGGTGAGGGTCTGAACTGCCTCTTTGGGAAAATCACCCTCCAGAGGTCCCCAAAGCCAGAGCTTGATGAGTTGGGGTACTTAGTAGGAGTGAGCTTGACAGATTAAAAAAAGGGGGGAGGAGTAAATATGGAATCATCAGAACCACACCCAGGAAGATTCCTGAAATGGGAAACAGGAGCAAAGGAGCAGAGAAGAGCTCGGGAGCCAGTAAATCATGGACGTGCATAGAAAATGGCAAACAGGCAAGAACGAACAGGGGCTCGTTGTGAACATGGCCACACTTTTTCCTGGAGGGCTCCAGCTGCTGCTTTTAGGGGTACTAGGTGAGATAAGAAGCCGATGAACAAAGTATAATCCTGCTTCAACTCCGCAGTAGTATCTAGTTCTCCTGCCTGAAGCCCCAGCTTTTCCAGTCTTCTGAAATTCAGAAAGGCTAGCTCTACAGTTTGAGACAGAAATGAGGGCTCCGCCACGCTGTGCCGCTGACCAGGCAAGGCCTTTCCAGGGAAAAAGGCACACATGCTTTCATACTTCCCAACGCCAGCCCTCGTGGGCACTTGAGCTCTAAAAAGGCCAATTCTGAGCTTTATGGCAACACATGTGGGGACGATGGCCCCGGAAGCAGGACGGGGAAGACGCGATGTGTCTGGGGCCACGTATGCACAAAGACTCAAGGAGGACATGTTCCAGGCCATGCAGGGCCCGCAGAGCTGGGGCAGAAGCCGGCCTGTGCCATACTGTACTTAGCCTGTGCTCTCCAATTTCATCATTTCTGGCTCAAAATGGGCCTGCAATTTTCATTTCTTTATGGGCTTAAGTAATCTATTGCAAATGTCACCAGCAGGCTGTAATGCATTCTTGCCGAGGAAACTGTTCTTTCTCTTCAGTAACTTTCTGGTTGAAGATTTGCCGGGCCGGGTGACTGTTTTACATTAGCTATAATGGTGTTTACATTGGATGCACCGATGTTTAAATCACTGGACGTATTTGTTATGAGTAGGGAGGCAGTGGCATTGTTTAGCCCAAGTATCTGGGTTCGGGTGTGTGTGTGTGTGTGTGTGTGTGTGTGTGTGTGTGTGTGTGTGTTGGGGGGTGCTTCTATTAGTATTGATAATATTTTACAAGAGACCTTGCAGAGATGTTTATAATAATAGCAATGCTGTTTATCTTACCAGGATTATGTTGAAGCAACTTTAATTGTATTCATATTAAACATATCAATGTTAGAACTGATGTAATATGTTTAGCATTAATATGAAGGTTGCTAAGTTGGGGGCTTTTGAGATAGAATTAAAGAGCCAGGAAGACAATGGGACATATGGAAAGCATTTGGGGGGTTTCTGTTCTTGTCTAACAAGAAGGATTAGTGCGTTCGCCGAAATACAGTGTAAGACGTACAGCGGGCCGCGCTGCCCGCATCTGTTTCCCTTACGACCGGGCTCTCTTGGCTTGCGCGTGCGCACGCTCGCTCCGCGGTCCTCGCGCTCTCCCAGGCTCCGCCAAAGCCCAAAAGTCAGGGATACCTCAGATGCTTTGCAGCTGGCTGTCGCACCCAGAGATGTTTCAAAATGGATTTTGTAATGGCTTATAAAAGTCCCACATTGTGCACGGGCGGTTATTGAGTGTGATATAGTGTGCACAAGAATGTTCCAAATTCCCTCCGTGCTGTATCCATCAATCTGGCTCTATTAGGGTTGGCAGGATAATGGCTGGAGTGCGGCTCTGGACTTTATCTCCAGCTGAAAGAAGCATCCTAATTATCCACTCATCAGAGCTACCCCACTCCTGGCTCAGGGAGACCACTGCCAGCTCAGGCCCAGAAATTCCAAATCCTCACAGTCACCAGCCAGGCCCTCAAAGGCTGAGATGCAAGACTGCATCCAGCCCAGCTGGGGATTCGTGGTCCCTCATAAATCCTGGTGATGCATCTGATCCCCCAGCTGGACATACCGTCCATCCAGCGAGCCCATCAAGGCTCCGTTTCCCATTCCCCCTCCTTCCTGTCCTGCCCAGTTCCCTGGCCCCAGGCGATGCTCGGACACAGCTCAGGCCAGAGCTCTGGTTTTCTCTAGCTAGAGGATAATAGTTTTATTTCCCTCCTCAGCCTGTTGGGAGAATTAAATGGGGGAATGGTGACAGATGGCACCTAGCAGAGTGAGAACATCACGTACGTGTTTTTGGCACAACTAGAAAACATAGAGGAGCTTTAGGGCTTTATAGGAAATGAAAGGTTTGCTTGATGGAGACACGTCTGTTTTCTGCAAAATACTCAAAGACTATAAAGAAATTTCTTCTCTACACACTACGGCTCACGGATATTATCCCATAAGCTTGTATTATCATCATCCTTATTTTCATCCCCATTTTACCAATGAGGAAACTAAGGCTCAAAGAGATGAGATGAGTTGCCCATTTGCTCACTAATTATTTCCTGAACTCCTCTGTGCCGGCCACTCAGACTATGAAGTGCAGAGTCTCCTTCCCACCTCGGTTAACAAGTGACTGGGAACCGAGTGAACACATGGGTTTGCCTGCTCCGTCTATCTTTCCCTTCCTAAGCCACCCGGCTGCCTCCCTTCCAGAAAATTCCCAGGTGTGCAAATATGTGGGAGGGGATTAGGGTGTAGCACATGCATAACTAGTTGTGTTGTAAGGTACAGAGAAATTCACGGAGAGACGGTGCGGTGGGATTTGAGAAAAGGAGTGGACAGGGACTGGTAGACACAGAGGCCTCATGGAGGAGGTGAAATTTGAGCTATGCTTGGGAAATCAACAGGATTTAAATATGCAAAGGGAAAGTAGGACACTCGAGGTAGAGGGTGAGCAAAGGTATGGGGCAGGAATGCAGGAGGCACATGTGGGGACTACCAGGTAGTTTCCTTTGGATTCCAGGGATGGGTACAGAAAGGGAAGGAGTGGTCCTGCTGAGTGCTGATGAGTAGTAGATCAGAGCGAGTGGAGGAGATAAGTTTTTCCTTTAAGAAATAGGGAGCCATGGGAGGTTTTAGAGCAGCAGCATGACATACATGACCAGAGCTATGTTATCAGAAGATTAGACTAGAAGCTCTGGATGAAGTGGGTGTGGGAGGAGGAGGGACAAGCTAACCAACGGCACAGTAATCCAGGCAAAGGTGGGGTCTGGGGGTGGTGATAGTGGTAGACAGGGGCAGAGAATCTGCATGCCAGAAGTAGAAATGTGACTACATATAACTGTTTCCTCCCTTTGCCCCCTAAAGGAGCCATAATAGCAGCTCAAATGTGCTACCAAGATTCAGCCAGGTTGTGCCTTCCAAGCAGTGGGGGTGGTGTCCGTGCATCTCACCCTGAATGCACACTTGGGAGGATGGAGGAGACTGCTGGGGCCACTGTAACAAAGCACACAGTCTGGGCAGCGTAAACAGAAATGCATTTGCTCACAGTTTTAGAGGCTGGAAGTCCCAGATCACGGCATCAACAGGATGTCGCTTCTGAAGTCTCTGTCCTTGGCTTGTGGATGGCTGTCTCCTCTGGGTCTTCACGTGGTCTTCCCTCTGTACCTGCCCGTATCCAAATTTCCTCTTCCTACAAGCACACCCATCATACAAGATTAGGACCCAGGCTAATGGCCTCTTTAAAGACGATCTCCAAATACAGTCACATTCTTAGATAGTAGGGGTTAGGAACTCAACATATAAATGGGGGCAGGGGGACACAATTCAGCTCATATTCAGAGAGAGAAATTTAGTTTCCCCCTCATCCTTAGTGTTGTGCAAACCCACCCCCAGTCATAAGGCAAACTCTCAGGTTCTGCTCAATGGCTCCAAGGAAGGCTCACCTCTCATGGGAGCAGACAGAAGCAGGAGCGGGTAGTGGGTGGGCTCTAGCCTGCCTGTCCCATCCAGATCACACCTCTTCCACTCCCTAGCTGCGAGACCTTGCCAAGATTACGTATTCTCTCTGCACCTGCATTCTCTCATTTGTGAAGTGGAGATAACAGTAATCTCCACCTGAAAGGCTTGTCATGGAGGTTCACAGGGTGAATGTATGTAAAGATCTCACTTGGTGCCTAATAAGTGCTCAACACATGTTAATTATGACACGCATTCTGGCCACTGGCTGAGATGGAGGAGATAGGCAGTTAAAGGCAATAGGTCAAGAAGGGCTTTACCAAGGAGAAATCAGGTCCAGAGGATTTTATTAGCATTTTACAAGCCCACAGCCATGTGCATGTTTTTGTTCTCCAAAAGGCTGCACAGGTTAAGGAAGGCCACATCAACCTGAGGACTTCAACCTGAGGGTGCTTGGGTGGCTCAGTCAGTTGAGCATGGGACTCCTGCTTTCAGCTCAGGTCATGATCTCAGGGTCATGAAATCAAGCCCCGAGTTGGGCTCTGTGCTAAGCGTGAAGCCTGCTTAGGATTCTCACTCTCTCTCCCTGCTCTTCCCTCTCTCTCTCATAATAAACAAATAAACAGTTAATGGCAAAAATAAATACATAAATGAACGAAATTATCAAAATTTTCAATGAAGCTAGGATCAGACCCCACACGTTGCCCAGCAGCCTTGCTCACCTCACCCTAATCCTGTCCCTGGACCCCCCGGGGTTCCTTCCTGAGGCCAGTCTCTGTGAACTGCCCTGGGGGGAGAAACCATCTGGCCATTGCTGAGCCGTGGGACTTGAGGCCTACATGGAACGGTCTAGCATCACCTATGCCACAAGTGATTGAGTGGGAGGCTGAAGATAGACAAGCCTCCTAATGCAGTCGGCACCTGAGCAATGCTTATGGGAGCTAGAGAAGTCACGGTAGGTCTTGTTGAACGAGGCACTCACATCACTGGGTGTGCACGCTGAGTGGGGGGACGGGCATCCACGTTCAGGAGGACATCTTCACGAAACAGAGGCACCAAACTATGACCTCAAGAGGAGAACAGATGTGCATCTCAAACAGTTCCAAGTGGCTCCTGCAGAGCCAACAAACCTCTATAAAATCAGAACACCCCGGAATGGAGGAGACAGGTGAAGATCAGAGATGGTCTGTACCCTGACCGATGTTGCAGAGTGGAAAGACCAAAGAGAGCTCCAGACGGTGCCCGAAGCAGAAGCCTGGACATTATACCTGAGCATCAGAGCCACGCGTGGGCCTGCACAGGAGTCCCACGGTGCTCTGGGTGGGTTTGGTGCTGCTCCTAGGTGCTGAAGAGGGTACAGCCCAGAACATACAGGGGAGCCACAGAGGGACTCTGTGGCCAGGTGGGGGGTAGCCCAGGCTGCACAGAGCCGACACTACCCACCGAGCTGCAAGTTCCTCACAGTCTGGCCAGCACAGCCACGCTTCCTGGAGGCCCAGCAGAGTCCCAGTGATGCCCAGTATTCTGGCTCATGCTTTTACTATCAAACACGTCCCAGTCTGGACCTACGCCTGAAGAATCCCCGAAATACAGCACCCCTCCAGCAGAAGACATGGAACGGTGGCTTTTTCTCCTCCACCAGTAAATCCTTTCCACCTGACTGAGAGCTTCCCAAGGGCCAGGTCTGGGTCCACAGGGGCTGGCCCGGAGCCCGGCTCAGAGCAGGCACACTGGAAATCTTTGCTAAGCAGAACGAAATCAATGCCTGTCCCCTGCCGCGGCATCGGCCTTCCCGGGGCTCCCCATAAAGGCCTTCCTTCCCCGGCTCTGCGTCCTCCCAGGCAGAGACGACTGTCTCAGGGCCACTGTGCTGGGCGTGAGTCAGAGAGGAAAGCAGAAGTGAAAGCAAGCCAGAAAGCAAAGAGGCCCTCCCTGGCTCGTACTTGGCATGGAACCAGTGCAGAAGGCATATCCTGTGGGATAGGGACAGGGACAGGGACTCTGCTCTTTCCGCAGGAAGGGGAAACCCCAGTCCCGTTTCCCAAGCCCCTGCAGCAAGCCCCAGAGTGCCCGCAGCTGGAGACGACATACCTTAATGCGTAGCATCCCTCATGGGCCCTTTAGCTGAGGACGCTGCTCTGAGTGCGAGGAACTCGGGGCCAAGAGGCACAGGCACTTCCGGGGTTGGGAAGAGGACGAGTTCGGCATCACTCTGGGCCTCAGTGTGACCTTTCTGGATCCCACGTTTGTCTCCCTCAAATGTTCCTCTTGGGCATGAAGTCTCTCCTGAGCAAAGGTCCACCCTGGTGGCTGCCTTTGCCCCTCCCCCCAGGCTCTGAAGGTAACAGGCCTTATTCCCTTGGCCACCATTACGCGGTTGGTGTCCTCAGGGCCCCTCGGATCTGTGTTTCTCAGACTTCAGCACATCAGAGTCTCTGGAGGGGCTGATGATACAGATCACTGGGCTTCCCCACCCCAGAGCTTCCGATTCAGTAGGTCTGGAGTAGAGCCCAAGAATCTGAATTTTTTTTTTAATATTTTATTTATTTATTTGACAGACAAAGATCAGAAGTAGGCAGAGAGGCAGGCAGAGAGAGAGAGAGGAAGAAGAAGGCTCCCCACTGAGCAGGGAGCCCGATGCGGGGCTCGATCCCAGGATCCTGGGATCATGACCTGAGCCGAAGGCAGAGGCTTTAACCTACTGAGCCACCCAGGCGCCCCAAATTTGCATTTTCTAGCGAGTCGCCAGGTGACACTGATGTTGGTCTGGGGAGCACACTCTGGGTCTGGGGTTGGTCTGGGGAACACACTCTGAGAACTGCTGTTCAGGGATCCTCTTTGGGAAGAGGCCTGCTCCCAGCAGCTGGATGGTTCTCCCAAGCAGCACCCCTCCATCTGGCTGCACGATATAATCAGCCGGGGAGCTTGTAAAAGGTCCCACACTTCAGCCCACACCCTGGACCAATTACATTCAGATCTGGCAATGGGACCCAGACCACGAGTATTTTTTAAGTCTGCTCAGGTGATCCCAGGGTGCAATCAAGGTTAAGAAACACAACTCTCAGGCCGATTTTCCACAAACCTGATTTTCCTTGGCCCTTCTGCCAATCACAGCTGCCCATCCAGTGCGAAATGAGCTGGTCCCCTTTCTCCTCCACGTCCTCTTGGCATGATTTTTTCCACCTCATCACAAAGTCCTCTCGGCCTTCATCCATCTTCACGGGGTGCTGGGTGGGAGCTGGCAGGATCATAATTTGTAACAGTTTAAAATAAGATTCTGTAAATACTTATGCAACATTTATTTAATGGGGATGGCGAGAAATTTATTTTCTCTCAATACAAATTATGTTCAGAACCGGGTTCTCCTGATAATTTACTCCCATGGTCAAAAGACATCCAAAAAAGACATTTCCCATTTTTCTGTGGTTCTGAAACTCCCTTCAGTTGTCTTTTGTGATTTTCTGAATCAGACCAACTTCTTGGGAGGACTAATAAAGGTTTAAGTTGCAATAGCAAATGAATCACTAACCAAGAACACCACACCAGCATACGCTGGGGTTCCAGAGTCTCGGCTGACAGCTCCTGTCTGAGCAGGCCATAGAAGCATGCAGCCCAACTGGGCAATTGCTGGCAAGGCATTTTTTTTTTTTTTTTTAACTTCCACTCAAAGGCGTTTTGTACTTGGGTGAGAGAGAGACCAATTTACGTTTTGCCAATTATGTAAAGTGTTACACAGAGTTTCTAAATAAACTGGCACCATATTCCAATTCATTCCCAGGAAATTTGGCCTGCGAAGCCTTGGTACCCCTGGAGGTGGTCCAGTTGGCCTCCCCTTCCATCCACTTCGGCTTCCAAGTTATTCTTTCCATTACAAGCATTCATGGAGGTAGGTACGATAACCATTCTGCTCACCAGCAGAGTTGGCTCTTACCAAAATCAAGGCAGAAACATTCTCAGGCTGGGGGACACTGACGCCAATGCCCAGAGGCAACCGAGAGGCCCAGTAAGGCGAGGATTGCAGGCAAGGAGAGGAGAGCATCACTGATCTGAAGAGGGTATGTCACGTGACGGAGTAGAAACCGTGGGTTTGGAAAACGTTTTTGAAAGTCTGGCTTAGGAGAGGAAGAGGGAAATGAGAAAGAGAACGGTGGAAAGAAAGCAGGGCCAAAGAAGGAGTTTGTTTGTTTGTTTGTCCTTGAAGATGTGAAGTCATACCCCCAGGGTGCAAGAGGGCGGGTGCAGACTAAGAGATGAACCTAGAGGAGAGGGAGCTCCTAACACGTGGGGGTTTGTCCCACAAGGGGCAAGGAGGAGCAGGTGCAGGGGGGAATTTACCCAAGTTTGCTTGGCTTTGTTGTCTTGCTGTGCTGTTCCTGCCTGTTTTGTTCTCACCTTCCGAGGAGTACTTTAACTCCAACAAACTCCCATAGAAGGTACACATGACCGAGGGACAGGAGGGTCTGTTGCAGGGACAGGGATTTCTTGGAAGCAGATGGGGTCACAATGGCAAATACGACAACCAGGTTTCTAAAGTTCTACTTGGAGTGATTTTTTAAAAATTTCATTAGTTTTGTTTTGTTTTACTTTTTAATTAAGTTTGAGCATGCGAGAAGTATACTAATCTTACTGTAGGACCTGTTGAATCTTTACATATGTATACACCCCCATAACTGCCATGAGATCAAGATATAGAACACTCCCAGGGCCTCACGAATGTTCTCTGCTGGTCAGTACCCCATCCTGTAACCATTGTTCAGACTTCAGTCATGCAAGTTAAGCCTCTTGTTCTTGGGCTTCATAGAAATGAAAATACATAAAAATGGTTTCTTTTGATCAGTGCAATGTCTGAGATTCATCCATATGCTGGTAGGTATCACTATTTTATTCACCTTTTTTTACTGCTGTGAAGTATTCTATTACATGAAAAATTGCAATTTATGTAGCCATTCTTTTATTGATAGACATTTGACTGCTTCTAGTTTGGGGCTCTTATGAAGAAAAGTGCTGTGAACATTCTAGAATTTGTCTTTGGTGGGCACGTGCACTTTTTCCTCTTGGTGGTATATCTGAGAAGTCCTAGGTTGGCATATGTTCAGCGGTAGGGGTGTGTTAAGGTTTGAAGGCTTCCCATGACCCACAGGATAAGGCCAGAGCTTTAGAACACATGGCACCTTCCATTCTATGCCCTTGTCTACCTCTCACTCACCACCGCCCTCTGACAAATTGGCCAGAAGCCATCTGAACACCACACATTTCCCCTGATGTTCTTCATTGTCTGGTGCCTGCCCCAAGGCTCCTGCTGTCTCTGACACTGGTGACAGCTTCTTCCCTGGCTCTGCTGGAGAGCTCCACCACCCCTGAAGACGGCAGGCAAAAATGACTCCACCCCTGAATCTTTCTTTTCCCTCTTCCCTTACCTCTTACCTTTTCTCTTACCTCTTCTCTTAACTCTTCCCTTCTCGCCTGCCTAGAACATTATTATCTGTGCACTCCACTCCAAGCCTTCTGCGTGCACTTTTGTTAATTCCAACCAATCACCATGTTGAGATTACGTGTTAATGGGACTGTGGTCTCCTGCAATGTCTACATCCTGGTCATCCCTCTGTCCTCAAATTGTGCACAGGACCTCAAACTAAGAAGGTTCTTAATAACACTTTTTCAGATTTAATAAATGACTGGGATTGTAAATGAACAGGGAAGATGTCTTTTTCTTCTTCTCCATAGAGATGTAAGTCTAGGAGGTGAACGAACCAGTTCCTTAACATTCCAAGTGTACTTGTCAGGTCTGCCACAAATAATGAAGATAAAAGTGGACAAGACATAGGAGTGGGACTTCTGGGTGACAATTCCTTCTCTTCTTAAAGGAATGTATTTGTCAAACTCTGAAAGATGTGCTGAGGATTCAGACTTTGTCTCTGTACTACAATACCAAACACTCAGATACAGAGTTTTTGTTTTGTGGGTTTGGTTTTTTTTTTTTTTTTTGCAAACTGTCCAGTTGTTTCCAAATACACAGATGTTCTCCCCGATATAACCCAAATAGCTCTGTGTCTTTGTCATATTTTATTAAGATATTTGGTATCATGGAAACAGAGCATGGATAAAGTTGAAAATTCAGTAAAGACAGAGCCAAGGGCAGGAAATTTGGCCTACTCACTGGTCTCTAGAGCGTCCCTATGAGATGTGGCCCAGAGATGAATCCAGAAGGTCTATCTGAGATGAGCAAGGTCATCAAAACCCAACCATTCCAGAGAGTTCCCTGGTCAGTGCACTTCTGTTGGTCAGATATAGTTGTATGAAGGATCCCACCTCCCTGCTCCAATCCTTCCTGGCCATTTTGGATAACCACAGCCTTTTCTCGAACCAAGCACTGTGAACCTCTAGCCTGCACTTATGCTCACTCCATTGTCTGAAATGCCTCTTCTCCCAGCTCTTACCCAGCCCAGACTTTTCACCCCAGGCCCAGTGCCCCCAGTCAGAGTGTTCTTTTGCTGTCTTCTCTCAATCCCCTCAGTCCAAATCCTTCAAGAGTCAGCTCACGCGCCTGTTCCTTCAGAAAGTGATCTCACGTTACCCAGATACAAGTCTTCCTAACACTCTCCACTCCCTTTTGGGGGGCCACATGGCATTTTCTACATTGTAGCATGACTTTCTATGCATATGTCCCTGCCTCCCCCAAGTAGGTAAGTGCTTTAAGGGCATGGTCTGTTTCTCCTATATATTTGTGTCCCCCAAAGAAAACGACAGTCAACTAGAAATATTGCCTGATTGTGACAATTTCCGTTTATGACTTGGGACCATAATCTGGATGTCTTAAAATCAAGGGAATGGTGGAAAGAGCTCTGGATTCGGAGTCAGGCTGACCCGAGTCCCATGCCAGATCTGCTACCTCCAGTTCCCTGTCTTTAGACAAGGCGCCTCACCCCTCTGGGCCTTAGTCTTCCAGTCAGTAAAGGAACAGTATCTCCCAATCTGCTGGTAAAGTAGAATTAAATGGGGGTGCCCAATTATGTCAATATTTCTCTTTCCTATTTGGGATGAAAAATGAGTGATTCTTTGGGGCTATACCTCCTTTGTTCAGAGAAAGACACATTTGGTGTACAGATTCAACACAGAGGAGGCTGTAGGCCATGGGATGGGGCCTTTGTGTGGAAGACTGGGATTCAGGCCGACTTCTTACTGTAGCCCGGTGCCCTTCCTGGCCTGGCCTGGGTCATCATTTAGTGAACGAATGAGGTTTTACCCAGACGAGAGTCAGAGGAAAAGGTAAGGACGTTGTTCCCAGAATTGGGGACAGGGAAAGAGGCCGGCCTTTTAGAACTGAAGCATTCAATCAAAGAATCTTATCAGTCAGATTAAAAGGCAGAGTCTTCTACAGGAGTAAGTAGCATTGGGCCTCTTCAATCATACTCTGGCTCCCATTAGGATTCCTCCTTGAGCCTGGGGTCAGGCTGAAGCCCTGCCTGGGAGTCAGGTGACTCCACGGTGAGGTAGGAAAGACATCCAGAGCCTGACAGCATCTGCCTGGGTCCTGCTGGAGGGCAAGGAACCTCCACATTTCCTCTGGGCCCTTCAGCTCCCAAACCTCCCTAGCTCTCTGCCTGTCTGCTGAGTGCTGAGTGCGGAGTCCTGACCCCTCCCCGCTCATCTTTTCTCTCTCCCCTCTTTCTCCTCTACCTCCTTGATCATACAATGGCGGGGTACACAAAAGCCGCAAATTCCAAGCTATATGTAGCAGAGAGCGGCTGTTTGTCCCAAAATACCACGTCGCTGACTACAGCAAACACAAATTACAAGCTTTATCTAATCACAGTTATGTGACCAGTCATTTTTGGTTTCCAAAAACGGTGGTGAGTGGCGTGCTCCTGCAGCTGGTGGTGGCTCCAGCTCGGGTTTCAGATCTCAAGTGCACACAGATGCACACGGACATGGGCATCCCAAGTGACCCATTCAGAAAGGGAAACAGGAGAGGGAGAGGGAGGAAGTACAACTCACCAGATAAACAAATTCCGCTGGTGCGGGCCTCAAAAATAAATGATTCAAGATTAAGCAGCATGGCCACTGTGCCAAAGGCTATCCGCATTCATCTCCCTGGCATACAGTTTGACACCAAATTAATTGTCCAATGGCCACACCAGGGACTGGAGAAAGTGAAGCTTGTTTGGAAATCACATTTCATTTGGGACTTGGGTTCTTCGGTCCTCCTATCTTTTCAAGAAGAGTAGCTGCCTGTGGGATCGAGACAAGAGCACTGGACTTGGGAGTCTGGAACCTGAGCTGGTTATGACCGTGATCTTGAGTATGCCAGCCCCCTTCTCTGTAGGACCTTGTGACTAAGGTGAGGCCCGGGCTGATGGGAAAGATGGGGGTGCCTATGGAAGGGTCACCAGTCCACCAGGGACTGCTTGCTGGGGGCTGGATGCCCTTTGTGCAACCTTTCATAAGCATTCTGACTGCTCCTTACTCCCCTGCATGTGGGCTTGGGCTTGCTAGGAACAGTCAGGAGAGAGGTTCAGCCTCTTTCATCACATCTTGTGGCTTCTATCTCCTGCACGATGAACTCAGCCTGTGACTCAGTGTCAAAGACTGCCCCTCAAAATACACCAGTGCTCCACCGAGATCCCTGGCCACTTGTGCGCACTCAGGAGTTGCTCCTCTGACACTTCAAATAGTCCCGGGATGGGCCTGAGTGATATTCTCTATAAAGCAGGAAACCATGTAGGAAAGAAAGCACAGCCCTAGAAACATCTACATTCTCCACACCAGTGAGAAATTGCACAAGGCCATCGTTGACAGAGGATATGAGTGCTAACAATGAGCCTCTTGGGCAGCACGGGCCCGACATTCCAGGGCCCACAGAGCAGAGAAGATGGGCCATCGTACCAGCTGCTGGAAGTAATGACAATGAACTGGATGGTCCGAACTCAGGCAGACTCTCACTTCCCCAAACTATAAATAAAGGGGCCTTATTTTTTTCTTTACTTGTCTTCCATGTCGGCCCTTCTCATGAATGGGTCCTTTAAGAGAAAGAACCAGAAATGAGAGCATCGAAGTCTAGCTGGGTCATGCTGGGAAATTCAACCCCGCCCACTACCCTAAAAGAGAGGGTGTCTGGTGAGCGATGGTGGCTCCCGGGAGCTCTAGCAGCCCACGCTCGTGAGGCCGCTGCACCTTGGGGAATAGGTTGGAGTAAAGATCTTGCACAAAGGAACATGGTGACTTGTAGCTGCTGTCTATCGCACCTGCCACAAGGAGAGAGCTCCCCCCATGCCCCTGCCAGATCAGTAATGGGGTCAGCTAGAGATCATTTCTCAGCCTCTGCCACATCAGAAAAGGGATAATAGAACTCTGGAGCTGAGTCACTGGAAGCAAGCAGCTGCGGTGCTGAAGTTGGTTGGTCTCTGACTTCCAAGGGGAAACCCTAGGAAAAAAATCATCAGAAGAGCAACAGCTAACATTTGCAGAGTCTGCACTGTATGTTACACATTTTACCTATGGGTCTCCCATCCTAATTCTCTTTCGTCCTCAAAACCGTCCTGCGATGTAGGTGTTTTATTGCCATTTGGCCAGCAATGAAGTGGAGATGCAGAGATGAAGTGACTCGTCCAGAGACTTCTGCTTCTTTTGATGACTAGGAAACTCGATGTTAAATTTGGCCAAATACAAGTACACAGGGATTTGCCCTCGTGGTTTCCCAACTCCATGTTTCCCTCCAGCCCCGACTTCCCTCCTCCCTTTCTCCTCTGCTTGGAACTTATTTCTGCATGTTTCCTAGAGTAGAAAGCGACCTCCAGTCCTACCTGGGAGAGAGAGAGGGAGGTGTACGTGAGTGACAAAGCAACAGTCAGGTAGCAGCACAGCCAGAATGAGTGCTCAGGTCCCAGGTGCCACCTCATGGTTTCTCTGCTCCGGGGGTCTGTTGGCCTGGAACCAACTGCGCATTCCCAAAGATGGAAAGTCCACAGGAGGGGAAAGGGAGACTCCCAGTCTGAAATGCTTGAGTTCTGGCTGAGCATGGAGTGAGAGATGCAGAGGGGGAATTCAGACCTGGAATCTTCCTATGGAAGAACTTAGTTCCTTTGGGTGAGAGTGTCAGAGAGTGGAGACCGGAAATGAAGTCCTTGAGGGAGCAAAGCAAAAGGAGCTCCTGACTGTTGGCAGAGGCCACCTTGACATGGCTCACAGAACTGAAGCATTCTGGCATCTCTTTAGGGACGCGGCTACGGCTTTCAGAAGCTAGAAGCGAAAGGGCAGCACCGTGTCTACCTGGAAAATCCACAAGAACCTGAAAAGAGCCATCCACAGCGCTACAAGAGCTGCACAAAGGCATGGGGTACAGGATAAAAGGGCAGCAATTGAATTTGAGAAGGTCAAATGAAGCTACACATTGTGACTGGGGAAACGAAAAGCAAAGAGCCCATATTGTGGCGGGTACTGTGCTGAGTGTTTCACATCCCTTCTCTCGCTGAATTAGGATGATGCTCTTCTGAGCTAGGCCTTACTATCTCTGTGTGGGCAAGAGGGGGCTGAGGCTTGAGGTGGTTAGTAACCAGGACAAACTAGCCGGTGGCAGGACGAGACTCATACTCAGGGACGATCCAACTGGAAAACCAGCTCTTTCCACCCAGCTACCCTACTTAATCAGAAATGAGTCAAGTTCAGCCTATCCTGACCTACCCAATAATGGATATGTATCTTAAGTGCACACTAACCCAAATATCAAATGGTCTTCTTTTAGAACTCAGCAATAAATCTAAAGCTCATAGAAAATAAAACTGCATGAGAACACATAAAAGAAAATGCTGGAAAAAGAAGCAATAACAGAAAAAGCGGGCCTATTAGGAGTTAAACCAAATCACAAAGCAGCGATAACAAAAAATTAAAATACTCAAAAAGTAAAGAACATGAATTTTTATAACAGGAAAAAGTACACAAGATTATTTGGTACATAATCAAGTAACCATTAAACCTAATCATCAAAACTTATTTAATCAGATCACAATGTATAGATGATTTAAATTATACCTTATGTGATACGAAAACATAAATACCAAGTATATAAAAAAGCAAACTATTAAAATGAGCCATAGAACTAACAGAAATAAAATAGTATTTTACCACAATTTGGGATTTGATTATTTGATAAATAGCAGATAATAGTATAACATCTCCCCCCCGCCAACAAAAGAAAAAATCAATTCTACAACAACTCATCAATGAAATGTAACTCTGCAATAAAACAAACCCTATTGGAATGTCTTCTTTGGAAAAATGTCTATTCAGGTCCTCTGCCTATTATCTGACTGAGTAATCGAGATGGCCAAAAGACCGGCGAAAAGCTGCCCCATATTACTCATCAGCAGGGAAATGCAAATCCAAACCACAATAAGATATCACTTCGTACCTGTCAGAACGGCTAGTATCAAAAAGAGAAGAAAGTATAAGTGCTGCTGAGGATATGGGGGAAAGGGAACCCTGTGCACTGTCCAGGGGGAAGGTAAATCCGGGCAGCTGCTCCAGAAAACAGCCCGGAGGCTCCTTGAAGAACTAAAAATAGAAGTACCATACAATCCACTCATTCTACGTCTGGGTATTTGCCCAAACAAAACAAACCCACAATTTGAAAAGATATACGCACCCCTATGTTTACTGCAGCTAATTTACAATATGGAAGGAAGCAACGTTGGTGCCCATCAATAGGATAAAGAAGGTGTGATGTATATACATACTGTGGACTATTACTCAGCTATAAAAAAGAATGAAATCTTGCCATCTGTAGCAACATAGACAGATTGAAAGGGTACTGTACTAAGTGAAGTAAGTCAGAAAAAGACAAATATACGATTTCTCTTACATGTGGAATCTAAAAAACAAAACAAACAGCAACAACAGAAAAGAGAGAAACAGACTAATAAATATGGAGAACGAATTAGCAGTTGCCAGAAAGGAGGGGGGAGGGGGAGGAATGGGGGAAAGGGAGGAAGAGCTACAAACTTCAGGTTATAAACAATACAAGGCACAAGGATGCAAAGTACAGTAGCAGGAATATAGCCGATACAATTGGACTGTTTTCTGACAGTGGGTGACTACAGGGATCACGGTGAGCATATCATAATGCAGTGAAGTGCTGAATCACTATGTTGTACACCTGCAACTAAAATAATATTACGTGTCAACTACACTCCAAATAAAGAATAATAATTAATTAATTAACTTAAAAAAACATAAATAGAAAGCTATTTCTAAAACTATGGCTGAGACAGTTAAGGATAGTATCTATTATGCATGGGTAGCCGGTACAATTAGGACTCAGGACAGTATCTGGTAAATACCATTTAGCACAAGACAAAGTAAAAATGTAACAAAGCACCCTTTGGTACCTATTTTCTGACAGCACTGCATTTGATGTTGTTCTTTTAGAAAACAGTATAATATGTAACAAAGTCCTTAACGCCATCTGTACCCTTTGAGCTAGTAAATCTATCCTAGAAATGTTCCAGAGATAATCCAAAAAAATCAGATTTCAGAAACACAGTTCTTTTCATTGTATCTGTAGGAGAAGGTGAAGGTCAGCTGCACCTACTGCGATCGCCACAAGACATCTGTACACAGAAACACCATACTGTACACCTTCAACTGATATGGTGACGTCAGTGAATTATTTCCCATGAAACTGGGACATTATAAACACAGAGAAGTTCTTTGCAATGTTATCTAAATAAATAGGAAAGAAGAAAATATCATTCAAAGTAATGACCAACAGGAGCGAACTGGTGAAATGACTGCGGTGTAACGACCGGAGGAACTGTCAGGCCAGCATCATCACATGATGTAACAGTAGCTCTGGGGGCGGGACCAAGGGCCTGAGGTGGCAAGCACATACCCATGATTGCAAATGGAAGACTGCTGGCAGGTGCCATTTCAAATGAAAGTTTTATAAAGGAGGAACGCAATGAATATTTTCCGTATTTTGAATTCCCCTCCATCCTGATCTAATGAAGTTTTCACCATAACTTAATCAGGTTCAAACAAGGCATTCTTGAGCATCCACGGGACACCGAGCGACATGCTAGCTGGTACTTCAGAATACCCCTTTTGAGAAGGCCACTGGCCTTCCCAGCCCAGGAGATGCAGTCCACCTCTCACACAGGCAAGAGCATTGCTCCTGGGGCAGGCAGATAGGACGGGAAGAGTCTGAGTCTCTGTCAGCAGTCTATGTCTGCGTTAGTTACCTAGGGGTACCTGGATGCAGTGCCATAAACTGGGTGGCTTTACCAATGGAAACTCATTCTCTGACAGTTCTGGAGACTCAAAAGCTAAAATCCGGGTGTCAACAGCATCAGGACCCTCTGGACTCTAGGAAGAATCTTTCCTTGCCTCTTCCCAGCTTCTGGTGGTAGCCTGCTAATCCTTGGTGTGCCTTGACTGGCATTTTTCTCACCCTGATCCTCTTTCATCACATTCTCTGTGTCTTTACATCATCTTCTTGTAAGGACACCAGCCATACTGGATTAAGGTTCCACCCTAATCCAGTATGACTCTATCTTAACTTGACTAATTGCCTCCACAATGACCCTATTTCCCAATGAGGTCACGTTCTGTAAGGTACTAGGAGTACAGACTTCAGCACACCTTTCAGGGACATAGTTCACCAGTGACTAAGTCCATCAAATTTCAAATCTAACCTGCCGATCTCCAAGAAACCCAAATGATTGTGAGCCTTATTCCTGCAATTCTCCTGATTCTCCCATTGATATGAGATAGGTAGGAAGTAGGGCAATAAAAATTAAATTTCATGGTAACGATTTAAGGGTCACCATTTTGCCCCCAATCATAGACACTTCTTGCTGGAATTGCCTTGGAGGGGAAATCTGATGATTGACTTAAGTAATGGCCTCAAGGAAGGTTTTCAAAGGAGCTCTCTGACTCCATGGGAGGAAGAGAGCAATTGAGTTCTGTGGTGCTCTTTCATCCCTCCTAATGCTCTGGCTTCAGCAACATTTACATAAAATGAGCATGGGATTCACCTAAGATTTATGGCTACAGTGGCTGGTTTCTGTAACCCTTAGCTTTGGGGACTTTGGAGGCCACAATGCAGGGCAATCACAAGGTGGCCTAGCCTCAGCAGAGGCAGAAGTAAAGTGGGGGGCATACCCAGGTCTGGAAAGCATAGAGATGTTCATCAGAAATCCAGAACTGTTTCTGCATGACTTGAATAAATATGAGAGGCCATTCAAAATGTTCTAGATAAGACTTACAAGGCTTCTAGGAGATTCTTGAGCTCTGATGGAAAGAAAGTTCTTGCACCATAATCTGTGTAGTTACCCTTCACTGATAAGATCAGGTGCAAACAAGTGCATGTTCTCCTGATTTGTCCTCAACCAGCCTCTCCAGCCTCTCCAGCCTCACATACTACTCAGACCTAGATGCTAGTTTATCTCCTACACACCCCTTATGACTTGGCATATCCATCGCTCTGAACATGAGCTCCTTCCTAGTGGGCTCACTTTCTGGCTTCTATGCCAGGGGAAGGGAGCCCTGGAGCCCTGGAGCCCAGAGATTTGACCCCAGCTCAAATGCCAAACTAGGAGCCCCCCACTGCATCTGACTGTGATCATTTTCTGTTTTATGATTTTGTCATTTATTTATTAAGTTCATTCAGCATCCAATCTACATGGATTATTTAGGTATTTGTTTGCTGTTTTATTTGGCCAGGACCCCTCTGAAAGCTCTAGGGAAGAACACTTCCTGCCTCTTCCTAGCTTGGTGGTTGCAGGCAATGCTTGGCCTTCTTTGGCCTGAAACTGTGGCACTCCAGTCTATGCCTCTGACATCAGGGGCTTTGTCTTCTCCCCTTTCTGTATGTCTCCATTTCTCTGTGCCTGTATTCAGTCTCTCTCTCCTTTCTCCTATAAATAGACCAGTCACTGTGTTAGAGGTCACACTCATTTGGTAGGACTTCATCTTGCCTTTTTTCTTTTTTTTTTTTAACTGAGGTATAACTTACACACTGCTGAATATTTACTGAAAATGTGCCAGGGACTATGTGTAATATGTGAGGGACAGATGGATGGATGGATGGATGGATGGAAGGAAGGAAGGATGGGTGGATGGTAGGTGGGTGGATGGATGGGTGGATGGGTAGGTGGGTAGATGAGTAGGTGGTGGATGGGTAGATAGATGGGTGGATGGATGGATGGGTGGATGGATGGGTGGGTGGATGGATAATGCTCTGAGCTCTCAGGCCAGAGAAGAGTTTGGGCTTGTTGGTAGAGTTGGAGGTTGTGGAACTGGAGAGCTCTGTGGAATGGAAATGAGGGGTGATTACAGACACTGCACCCACAACAGCCCCGTGTCCAATGGCTGTATGGCACTTTAGTTTCCAACTCAGCCTTTCCTCTCCATGTGGAGTGCTGCAGCCTGGATGTGAGAGGTACCCTTTGCGATGGGCATTCTCACACCCAGTGGGGAGTCTGGGAACAGAAGGCATTCATGGGCCCAGCCTGTCCCATCAGTGGCAGGAGCCAAACCAGGTGGCCTGAAGAGGAACACAAAACCTCTGAGAGCAGTCTCCCCCTCCTCCCATGGGAAGCCCCGAATATCCCTCCCTGAGGGATACAGAAGCACCCAGGGCTTTGCCTTTGACATCTAGCAAGTGGCCCTTCTGGACTGAGGAGGTAGGGTCCATTTCCTGAGCCCAGTTCTACGTCGGAAAAATAGCCCAGCTTCAGAAGCGCCAAGGAAAGTGACTCATCCCTGGTCCTTGTCAGGCCCTCTTGTGCTTCTGTTAGATTAGAACTTTTATTTCCTCCTCGTTCCTCTATTTTGATAGCATACACTTCCTCTATTTGCTGCCCCAATGGTCTGAGCCACCACATATCACTTCCATAAGAGAAATAAGAAGAGGTAAATGAACCACTTCTTCCTTGGTTCTTCCTCAGGGCTCTGCCCTTCCCTCCACCACTACAAAAGTTACAGCTTCTGGGGACTGTTGGTATCCCAGGCGATCTGGCCCATCCTGGGACCCTGCCAGCTTCATCTCTATCCCCTAAGTAGAGCCCAGTGCTTAGTACATTTAAGTATTTTCTGCATGAAGAGAATAAAAAGAAAGTTGGTTATGCTCATGTGTTTTGATACTTGCCTTGATTTGTCACGTATACTTTCTCTGGGTGAATACAAATGGGAAAAGTCTGCCTCTGTTCTCCCCAAGCTGCAGAATTTGCTATTTCCAGGCCTGCATTTAGATGCACAGTTAATGACTTAATGAATGGATACATGAATGAATCACAAAAAGGCAGGACTGGAATGCCGTTCAGAGATCAGCTCAACCAACCCTCAGGACCAGATGGACCCTGACACCCAGACCCGAGTCTGCCAGTGAATCAAGAAGAAAATGCAAGTCCCAAGAAAACCCAAGAACAAAATACAAGTCTCCAGATTCTCAGACACAGTGCCTCCTTCCACACATCATATCCTCTGTGCAAAGATGTCCAGCACACACACAATCGAGGTGGAGGCGCCAACCTCCAGCCAGACTCAGCTAGATCCTCCCTGACTTCCCATCTATGAGCTTGGCAGGGCCTAGCTGTACCCTCAGTTCTATCCAGAATGCATGCAATTTCCCAATGGGACCAAATAATGTTTGCAAAGGACACCTAGAAAAATGGCAGGAGCACATGCACAGAGCAGGGAGCTCTGTCTTGCCGGCTTCTGCTTCCCTAGCCCAGGGCCACCCCAAGTTGGCGCTTCCTCCTGCCCAAGGAGGCAGAGAGAAACCTGAGGTTCCTGTGGGGAGTTGGACCACAGTGCAGGGGGAGCACTGTCCTCACTGATATTTCAGGGCTATTTCACAATCGCCAAACCACCAGCCACATGCAATCACTGGCCGAAAGGCAAAAAGTGCACGTTTCAATTGTGTGTGTGTGTGTGTGTGTGTGTGTGTGTGTGTGGCAGTGGGGGAATTAAAATACAAATAATAAGGTCTGAAGGAAACTCAACCAGCCAGCAGAATTCCTTGTAATGGTAGTGTGGATTTTGGCCAAAAGAACATGTTTGAGACAAGGAGAAGACAGGCTTGTTCAAGTCAAGAATCATTTGTTAGATCACTAGATACAGAAAAAAAAAATTCTCAAGGCAATCACAAAATGTGATAAACAGACACAGAATGATTTCTTGAGTCCAAATAAGTAAATAAATATTAAATTAAAAGAAAAACTGGAAATACTTTTTTTAACTTCTGCATTTACCATTTTGGATGCTATGATGTCACAAATTGAAAGGTCAAAAGGAAGATTTTACCAAGATAAAAAGACCAAAAATTAACAAGTTTTTTGTTTGTTCATTTGTTTTTTTTTTTTTTTTCAATCCTTTACTAAAGGGATAGAAAGGACAATAGATTTTCAAGGTAGGGTTGCCAAAAATTTATCTGAATTTCAGATATACAATAATTTTTTAATATAATCATGTCCAGAATATGGAATATACTTATACTAAGAAAGTATCTGTTGTATATCGAAATTCAAATTTAACTGGATGGTCTATATTTTACACACTAAATCTGGCAACCCTACCACCAGGCCTCTAGCTGGGAAGCATGGGTACTATATTTTGGAAGATTACAACAGTCTCCATGCCTCCCTCAACCTTTCCCACAGTGTTAGGCCTAGAAGCTGATCTGGTCCAACATCCTCATTTTATAGATAAGGAAACAGGTCAGCGAGAAGAAGTGACTTGCCCAAGGTCACACAAAGATTCTGTGGTACAACCAGGACCTACACCCAGTCTCCCTGCCCCAGGACGGTTTGCCACAAATGACAGAGGCTCATATTACCATCGGGATATCCACAAGAGTTGATCCAAAGCTCCAAGCACTCATGGATCAAGTGGATACAAATAATAATCTATATCCTGCCTTTTCGTGATTAATCAATGTATCCATTCATTAACTCACTAACTGTGCATCTAAACATCTAAAATTTGCCTGGGAATAGCAAATTCTGCAACTTGGGGAGAACAGAATCAGGCTTTCCCATTTGTATTCACCCAGAGAAACTATACATGAGAAATCCTTGGGCCTATTCACTTGGAAATGTTGGGTCAAAAGGTAAAGAATGGTGAACTTTATTTTAGCACTTCTTAAATGTCCAGAACCTGAGTCAAATGAAATTGTATATGAAATCCAGTGTATAAAACAAATTAAAACTAAAACTGCCACAATTAAACCAAGATTAGGATGGTGTCCCTCCGGCTCTGCCTTCTCTACCAAAGCATCTCAAATTTGCACTGGTGGATTCTCTCAAGTTGCATCCCGTGCCATCCAACGACCACCAGTGTGAGCAACACGCACCAGCTTTGGATTCAGAAAATTCACACCCTTGGGCCCAGTGCCAACTTCTCAAAGTCTCAAACAGAGAAAATAACAATTGTTATTAGCAAGATGTCATTGCACACACTAGCAGGTGTGTAAACACATCGGACGCTGTAGGGCCCTGGACCAGCACTGGTTCAAACAGCTGTGTGCTCTCATGTAAATGAAAGAAGAATGAGTAGAAAGCTGGGTGGACTATCTGTTAGTGCTATATATATTTTTTTAATTTTATTTACTTATTTGAGAGAGAGTGTGCGAGAGAGTATGAGCAGGGGGAGGGGCAGAGGAAGAAGCAGATTCCCTGCTGAGCAGGGAGCTCAATGTGGTGCCTGATCCCTGGCCTCCCAGATCATGACCTGCGCCCAAGCAGCTGATTAATCGACTAAGCCACCCGGGTGCTCCGTTAGCTCTATTTTTGCTCTACTTCACAATCCATTCTCTTGCAATCTGTTACTGGTGCTCTTCTTGAGATCTTAGGGATGAATTCTTTTTTTTTTTTCATTCACTAATTTTATTTATTTTTATTTAAGGATAGGTGACATACAATGTTCCATGAGTTTCAGGTATAGGGAGAGATTCTCACAGGTCTGCTGTAACTCTTGACAACGGATTCTAAAGTGTTCAGCAGTCAGATTATGACCATAGTGTCTGTGAAGGTTGGTCAGGGAAACAAAAAGCCATGGTAAATTTTTGGATTTCCTTGGCAACCATGTTCCCTGACTGGAAGCCTCCGTAGTTATAAAACCCCTTGACCCTCTAGTATCCCAGGTGACTTTCTGAGAAGTCCAAGGCTCTTGATTTCTGGAAAGACACTCGATGCCCTAAGAATATCTAGTGCATACATAATACAAAGGCTGGGTCCATACAGAAGACCACCCTTGGACCAGTCTGTCAAGAGTGAGCTTGCCCGGGGCACCTGGGTGGCTCAGTGGGTTAAGCCTCTGCCTTTGGTTCAGGTCATGATCCCAGGGTCCTGGGATTGAGCCCCACATCGGGCTCTCTGCTCAGTGGGGAGCCTGCTTCCTCCCCTCTCTCTGCCTGCCTCTCTGCCTGCTTTTGATCTCTCTCTCTGTGTCAAATAAATAAAATCTTTAAAAAAAAAGAAAAGAGTGGACTTGCCCACAGCCATGCCCAATGGTGTTGTACTTGATGTATTACATTCCCTCCCCTGACCATTGTCTGCCCTTGCACTTTTTGAACTGTTTCATGCGGAGATCCCCTTGGATCTCATCCTCCTCCATTTCAATTCAACATTTGTCATCTGGGACCTTGCTTCCTAGGAACACAACCCATGGCCTTAGGGAAATCCTGAGAAGCAAGAACCCAGGTGAGTTGGCTTGGATTGGATAGTAAACTATTTGTGTATCCTTAGGCAAGACACAGCTTCTCCTTGTGTTTTGGCTTCTTACAAACGAGCCCAGACTTGCCTGCCTCACCAGAAGACTGAGAGAACTTAAAAATGATGGGCATATTAGCAGAATGATCTGTAAAGCACTATTCAGACATCAGATTTTGTATTCCTACTGGCAGTGTGGACCTCTAATCAACTCTATGCTCTCCTATTTTAATGCCTAGTAGAAAGCAATTGATCAGTAAATACTTGTTCTCATTAAAGCGAATTCCCTATACTATTCAGATTAAAATAGTTGCTGAAATACACAAATAGATTGACATTTCAAATCTTCTGCCCCTTTGATGAGCTGAATAATGAGATCTGCCCTCTCTTCAATAACTTTGTCGTCACAATCTTCTAAAGGAAAGGTTTACTTGGTCAGAGTTCCTTCTGTGGTGCTGGTTTTCTAGTGCAGGTAAGAAACACATGAGGAACTACACTTCATTTGGCAACAGAAGTGGTGGGATAAGACCAAGACCGCTCCATACCCTGGGAGGAGATGTAGACGCGCATGAATTTCTCCTCAACAGATCAATCAGCCAGGACTTCATCAGGCTGAGACTGAAAAGAAATAAATCTAGAAGCCTCTACTGAAAATCCACCACCTGGCCTCTGACGTCTTAAATCTCTTAAGAAGCCATCCCTTACATATGAGGAATCCTTTTTTCAGAAGAACATTTACATTTGAGGATAAGTATAAATAGGACTACAATGGCACTTAGAATTTTCCAGTGCACAAAAGGACCCAAAGATCTGCTGGGACCTTTGCGTGGGATGGAAGAGTTCACAAGGAGACACTGAGACAGGGGCCAAATGAGATGACTATTTGCAAATTCCTCGAATTTTGAGGTTGAGGAACTGGCCTGACAGAAATATCACTCCTTTAGCTGAGGGTAAAGGGGCATGTGTGAGAATGAGTTGTGAAAGGCAAGGGGAAATAAGAATGTGGAGAAACCTGGGTCTTGTGTAAGCATTTCTCAGATTCTTCAAATGTGCTAATGGGGTCCATACCCAGGACCTAGTTGCACTCCACAGCCCTATCACCCCATTCCCTCCAGAGAACAAAAGGACAAAAGGACACAGGCTTCTAGAGCCGACAGCCTGTCCAAGACTGCCAGTGGCTGTGTTGCCTCCTTACTTTTGAGTTTTGGAGCCTGGAAACATGGTCTCATTTGCTCCTCTCCATCACCCTAGGAATAAACACATTGTCATACCCATACCCCAGATAAGGCGGCCAACCATAGCCTGCCTGCACAAGAAGGGAAAAGCCCATTTGCAGTTATGAAATAATATTTAAACTTAGGGATAAATGGAGTGAAGAAATTTCCTGTCACATTTATGTTTTTGGAAAACAGCCTTTCCAGAGAGTAAGCAGAACCAAAACTAAGTATTAATTGCCTAATAACCACAGTTTTAACTGGATGGAATTTTATGAGATACCCAAATTGGGCATACTGTGTTTCTAAGCAAAAGGACTGAAAATTGTCATTTTGATTTGTTTCTCTCAATAGATTTTAGTCCTTTATTTATTAATCTTTATTAATGGGATGGGTAGAAATGGAAAGCAAAGCAAAAAGGATACTTAAATTCTTCAGAATTAGAGTAGTGTGACATGTAAATAAAAGCTCCCCACTTACCCACACCAACCCCTACCGATGTCTGTCTTGCTTAGGGAATAAAGTCATTTTTCTCCATTAGGCCAGCTCTATGGAAAATGTCAGCATTGAATTGGAGCCACTGTAGGCAAGACTGCACTGTAAGTGCCCACAAATAAATTGCTTTGACCTGAGGCATTTCTGTTTAGAACAGAATGGGGAGGCAGTGGTGGTTGCTGGGCACTGCAGGAGGACACGCTGGTGGCAAAGACTTCCCCAGGCCTCTGGAATAAGTGAAGTGCTTACCAGCCCCTAGTTTGCAGATGGGGAAATGGGGGTAGAGCTGGTGAAGGCTTTCATGGCCATGGCAGCTCCTGGGCCAGGATCAGGGTCTGCATTTCCCATGCGGACCCCGCTGTGGTGCAGGGGTGGGGTATGTATGCTGAGGTGAGAGGTGTGGCTGGAAAGGGTCTTCTGGGACCCAGCTGGGTCTCAAACAGAAGCAGGAATTATGATGGCAGGGCAGCGGGAGGGATGGTAGATTTAGGGAAAGTGGGAATGTCCCTGTGTTGAAGCGATTGCGGGAAGTCTGCTTTGTCTGTGGAAGCAGGTGGAGATTAGGAGGGAGAAGGGTAGGAGCCCGATCAGAGACCCTGTATTCATCCTAGCCGCCCCTGCCTGCTCCATGCCAGTGGCTGGCTCCTAGAGTGTGGGCAAATGCCCACCAGCTGTCCGCCCTCACCTGCTCAGGCTGCACCAATACCCCTCCAATCTCTATTTCCACCCCAACCAGAGCTCCCCCTTGAGGTCCCTTCCACCCCCCTCTCCCCACCTCTCTTCCACAGGAGTAGAAAGAGAACGCTGCTACCACACTTCTAGGGGAGAGAGAGACGGAGGCACTGGGGAGACCAGCAGTAAGAGAAGAAAGGCTGCACATTCTCACCCCTTAAGAGTCACACTCCAAGGATCCCTTGTTCCCTTCAAGGTTTTATTTATAGTTCCAGAAGGCTGGGCATCGAGGGAACCACTGGAGTTTCGGGCCTGCCATGAATGACTTACACAGCAAGGTTGAAGGTTATGGGGGTCTTTTCCAGGGTTCATCTCTTGCAACCGCCCAGCCTTGCACTACTGTCCTCCAGCCCGATCCCAATGCAAGCAGGATATCAGGCCGCCCCGAGGCCTCGGTATTTGGTGCCTGTGTCACTGGGGTTGGGTTACTGCTGAAAGATGCAGGGGTTTCCCTGGGGCTGATGACTCGCCACCACTCTAGACTGGTACCACTTTGTGGAAGTCATGCTTAGAAACAGGCCTGCCCTTCTGACCTGGGGAATGGTGGCACTGTTTTTACTCGCTGTCTTTGATAATTTGAAAATTCTGAGTGGAGGGCATTTGATTGCTTTGGGAAAAAACAAAGCATTACAAAAACCCTGTAATTGTACTGGGTTCCGCCATTGCTGGAGTTGGCGGCTACCAGCCCACGAGAGCAGAATACGCACCTCCCTTCTTAAATGCGTGGTCAGCGATGTCAGTCTGGTGGCTCGGAGACAGCTGTGAAGTATTTGCACCATAAATAGTGGCCGATACATCAAATAATCACTGATCTCATCTCATTCCCGGGAAAAACCACACAAAGCCACCACTCAGAGCAGAAAACAGACCTCCTGGTGCAGATGCAGTGCCAAACTCCAGCACGTGGGAATGGCCCAAAAAGCAACCCAGAAAAAATCATCACACCTTTCGTGAGCACTTGCCTGATGACTCTGAAGCAAACAGACATCATTTTTAATTTTTTTTCCTCCAGAGCCGGGATTCTTTTTGGAACACAGTAACAAGAGACCTCCCTGTGGAACCAGAAGGCATGGGTGTGAGTCCTCACCGTTGCCTAGATATATGGGCTCCTGGGTTGATCCCCAGCCTCAGTTTCTAGAGCTCTGTGATGAGGCTGACGAACTATTTCCCACCCTTATCATGAAGACTGAACAAAATCCTAGCCACGAAACAGAGTTCAGGGCAAACAGCAGACAGTAAGATGAATACCAGTTGATGGAGAAAATGTGGGAACCACCTTGCTAGCGAAATGAAGAGTTCCTCTCTTCCTGCAAGAGGAAGTCCATCCCTCCAGGTAGATCTACCACTACCCCCATGTTAAGCTCATATTTCCATCTGCCCAGACCATGGCAATCCGTGCCCACTCGGAAGAGCTAAGGGGTGGAAGGTCTGATCAGAGGCCCTCTCCACTGGCAGTGCTGGTGGAGCTGGCGATGACTCCCTCAGGAGCTGTCACAGCCAGATGCCGGCAAGCATGACAGCTCTAGAAACTTTTCCAGCTGTAGCATCTTTGATCATGGGGAATTCTCTAGACTCGGGAAGAAACAAATCTTAATAACTGTGCTGTAAGCATGCTTTCTTCCTCGAAGATCTCTGGAGAAAGAACTGTCTGTGGCTGGGAGTCTTAAAAGATGAGTCCAGCAGAAGGTCTGAGGGCGGGCCTCTGCTTATTGTTGCCACATAACAAATCACTCCAACACGCAGGGGCTTAAAACAGCCGTGTTAGCACACTCACACATTTTGTGGGTCGGGGATTTGAAAAGGAAACAGGCTTGATGCTACTCCCCAGTGCCTGAGGACTCAAATGCGAAAACTCAAAGACTGGGGGTGACTCAGCAGCAAGGAACTGGAATCATCTGGAAGAATCGTCACTCACGTGTCTGGCTGTCGGCAAGGTCCTCTGCTGGTGGTTTCAACTGGAGAGCCTGCACGTGTCCGGTCCTTGTGGCCTGGGCTTCCCCACAGCATGGCAGCCACATGCCTCTCAAATGTCACCTAAGGACTCCCAAGGCAGATGTCCCAACTTCCCAGGGGGATGCCCATCTCACTCTCCAGCCCTGACAGTTCATGACCTGGCATCAGAAGTCACTCAGTGTCACTTCTGCAGCATTCCGTTCTTTCTAAGCAAGTTGGGGGGCCTGCCCAGACTCAAGGAGAAGGGAATTAGAGTCCACATCTTGATGGGAAAGTGGTGAGGTTCTAGAAAAGTGCAGGAATGGAACGTGGTACTACTTCCATCCTTAGAAAATGTGCTCTGTCACAGGCCGCAACAGTGGTACCTTCACTTCCCATCTGTATATTGTGGAAAACTACAGCTTTGATGTCTGCCCTTGGCCTTCTCCTCTGCAAGCCCCAGGCTGGGTCAGGTCCATTGTTCCTTCATGATGTCCCCATTAAAGGATTTTGCAAGCAGCTTGAGAGCCAAAGCCATGACTTGTTCATCTGGAATCTCCCATCCACGTGCTGCTCCTGGCACAGAACAGGGCCCAGAAGTGGCTATGGAATTGGGATTATTATAGAACATAGTAATAATTTTAATAAACATCTAATAGGGCTTCTTATATGTCAGGTACTACTTCTAAAACTGCTAAGTGCTTTAGAGATATTAACTCATTTAATTCTTCAGGGTGTTTTAGGAGGTAGGGACGAGGGTCATTGCCCATTTGGCAGACAAGAAAGCTGAGGCTCAGGCAGGTTTAATGACTTGCCCAAGATCGCTCAGCTGACAAGTGGCAAAGTCAAGATTTGAATTCAGCAGCCTGATTCCTAGAGTTGGCACTCTCGAGCACTATGCCACACTGCTTCCCAGGGTGCGGGCAGCCCTTGTCAACGGGACAGGCTACTGAAGTTTCCATGCTGAACCTGCCACCTCATTGCACCGATGCACACCTTCTGCCCTCTCTGGGTGTCCATGTGTTTGTCAGGTGACACACAGAGACTAGACATCCGAGGGCTTTCCAGGCCTGCTCCCTCTGCTGTGTCTTCGCAAGTGGACTAAGCCAAAAGCTCAACCTTTTATGAGACAAGTTTTCATGGTCCTCTAGAAAGAGATTAATGGGGTCTTTTCAAAGGTTACTGAGGACCCGAAGTGCTGGGATAAAAAGCTGTAAACCAGAATACAGCATTCATTTCAAGTCATTCATCCCAGGAATGTATGCCGAACACGACTGGTGCCAGATGCCATGTGAACCTGTGGATTCAGAGCGAGTCAAGGTACACAGGCCCTCCCTCGAGGAGCTCATGGTGTGTGTGTGGGGGGGGGTGAGCTGACCCAAACACAGAACCAGAAATTACAAGGGAACAGGGAGATGAGTGTGACTCTGGGGTGCCAGGAGCAAAAGCAGCACAGCCAAGGGACCCGGCTTTGAGAGGAAGAGAAAAAACCACCTGATTCTCATTTTGTGATCCTGGCCAGCTGAGACAATTTTCTGGGACTGCTCAGCACTCTGCAGGAGAGGCAATCTGCTCTGAGACACGATGTTCCAGTCCGCGCTGTCTTTCCTTGACATCCAATTCTTGCCTGACCTACATTCATTGCTTTAGTGGACTTTTGGAGCTCCTACCAGGCCAGCAAAAAGAATGAGGGCACATGACCCCAGAGTGACATTTTGATCTCCTTTTTAATTTTGATAGCACACAAAAACCCAGCACGACAAGGAAGAGCTGACAGGTGGATGGCAGCATCTCTTCACTCAGACGGGCCATCGCCAGGTGCCTTTCCACTTAGAAAGGGACCAGAGGAGGAGCAGGAAGGCCTGGTGAGGTGGGCCTGCACTAGGGAAGCCACAGGCCAGGACGGGACTACAAATTGGACCCCCCCAGCCCGGGCTGCCTGCAGCCGGTCCCGACGCCTGAACTGACTGCTCCATCAAAAGGCAGCACAGGGGAGAGCTGGTGAAAGGTAAATGCCTTCCATTTGTTCCACTCAGCAGTGCTATTAGTAGCACACGGAAAGAATTTTGGTGTCAGATTTTTATCCCGAAAGCCTCAATTGGATAGCGTGGTATTTTGCTTCCATAGCAATCTGCTTCTGATAGGATTTCCCTCCCGTTCCTTCAAACTCCCCCACTTCATGCCTCCCAAGAGCAAAGCTTTGATTTCTGTTTCTTCATCCCTTCTCTCCTCCACTTCGAGGACAATGGCCGATGGCAGCCATTCTCTGACTCTTACTTGCTGGAGGCCCCTCCCTGCCCTGAGGACTTCCTGGCCACCATCCTGAGACCGGGATCACATCTCCCCTCACAGACGAGGCTGTGGGGCTCCGAGAAGCAAAGTCACTGAGCTGGGTTCCCACCTCGGGGCAGTGGCAGAGGGATCCATCGCACCTGCCGCCTGGACCCCGGAAGGGCCCCACAAACGCCAATTCCCTGGGACCTGGTGTCACCTGAGCTGCTCCAGCTTCTCATCGCTACTCCCTACAGACCAGTCGACACTGGCTGGGGGCCGTTTTCAAGCAGCTTTGTAGCTTTTCATAAAACCCCTTGCATTTTCCCTCCAAAAGTAATTTTTCCGAGTTCAACACAGTCAGAGTTTCACTGTTTTTATTTAACAAATGGCAGAGGTTTTGACGATTGCCTTGTTGTCTTACTTGGTATCACTGAGAACTTGCTACATCTACTTCAAGGGAATAAAATGATACCAGAATAGATTTATGGAAAATGAAAACAGGAACTGGCAAAGTCAATGCTATTTCACAATTTTTGCTAAAGGAGTTTGCAACATTTGGATTTAGCTGTGCTTTTCTCTCTCTCTTTTTTGTGCTGTTTCAAATGAATTAGTCTGAATATAAAACATTTTGAACTTGCTAGAATGCCACGTGCCTCGCTCAGAGGCACAGGGGGAGAACTCCATGAAAAATCCAAGTATTAATTTGCATTTCATAGGAGATCTTCTCCGCTCCCTTTTCCCCGAAATCAGGAAGCTGATTTCTCTGTAACCTCAACTGAGCTTGTGCTGTCTCTTTAGAGAACAGAAAGAACAATATCCCCTTTAAAGAGAAGCTGCTCCTGCTATGGTGTAGGGGCCACCATTGGCTCTCGGGTCCAAGGACAAAGGCTGGTGGTGAGCCTTTGAAACATCTCTGAACCTCAGCGTCGCCATGTCTGAATCCACACCATGTGCCCCAGAACGGCTGCTGAGGGCTAAGCTATCCCATGTAAGTGAAAGAAGTTTGTCAAAGGGTTTTAAATTTTTCTTGACCTAGTGAATGGGGTGATCCCTGAAGCCATCATCACAGTCATGATCTAGAATATAACTTAACGCACAGGCAGGAACTTAAAGACACCTGCCGCGCCTACATGAAACAGTTTCCACACAACAACCTCGGCGCTGGTTCTGGCAAGTGTGTGATTTTATGGTAAGGCTGCATGTTTAAGAGTCATTGTAGGAGTCTGTGATGATTCAGTCAAGGGTTTGGCTTACACTGACCTTTGGTACGAAAGGCGGAAAAAAAAGACTCACTTTGTCATTCATTCATTCATTCATTCATTCAACAAACCTTAAATGCCTTTTACAAGGAAGAAGGTAGGTGCCAATAAGGAAGAACAGAAGCATTTTAGAAGCACAATTTACGTAGGCTTCCCACATGTTAAATATTCATTTACCAAAAATGGGTGGGAAATTGCCCTGCAACCTACTAAGGTCATAGAGAGGTGAGACTCTCACTTTTGAAATCATTTGGATTTCTAACTTAAAGTAGGTCCCAGAGATTCCCCTCATTCCTTGTTGGACTGCCTGATGCAGTTTAAAATGATCAAGCATATTTTAAATGTGTGCCCTACCTTCATCTGTAACGTATCTCTTTCCAGGTAGATTTTCTCCAGTCCATTGGAAGCAGGAAGATTCTACAATTAATGGACATCGAGTGGAGGGTAGGACATCCAACAAAGACACAAGCCTTTTCCAGTGAGGGTTCCTGGAGGCCTAGGACTCCCATCCTCTGCAATGGCCTGAGGTATATGGAGAGTCTCAGTTGGTCTTTCTGGGCTTGAATTTTCTTAAAAGATCAGGTGCTACCAGCCTGCCACCTTGACTCTTCCACCACAACCTGTGCAGGCCAGGCCTTTTTAGGGGATGCGTGGGCCTTTTTAGGGTCTCTTGGGCCATAAGAGACTTCCTTTTGTTACCTGTGCTTCTCCCCATTCCTCTCTGCTTCCTGGGTGCAAGTGGAAATGCACAGGAGGGCCTCTGGGGCAAGGAGATGCTGAGGTGTCCTGTTCCTTAGACACAGGTCCCACAGGGTTTGGGGAAAAGCTCTTCCCTGAAAGGACACTGAGAACTGGGAAAAGCAGGACATAAAGAGGGTACACCATTTTCTCTAGCTTTACCTTTAGCAGGAAACAGGGGGTGCAGAAGAAAAAGCACATGCTCTTTGGGGTTATACTGAGGTCCTTATACATGCTTGTCCTTTCAGCTCAAGCCGTGTAACCTAAACCTCTGTCCTCTCACCTGTAAGAGGGGCATGACAATGAGAACCCTAAAAGATATGCTGGGAAGACGAACCGAAGAAACTACTATCTAAAAAGCAGCAAGGATTCTATCCGTGCAGAATAATGGGCCCAGAAATAACAGTTAACACCATGGCCCTGAAGGGGCAGAACATTTTTCCTTATGCCCTTCTGCACTCTTTGGCTGATCCAATAATCAAATTGGCATAAGACAGATTAACAGGAGAGAAACAAATTACACATGTACAATAGCCCCATAAAAACAGGAAAGCCCAGAGAGCAGCCAGGTAATGGAGGCTTACAGAACATCCGAAGCCACGGAAAGGGGTACCAGTCTGGGTCTGGGGTCCAAGGGGAGCGAGGCCTTTCACAGGAAGGGAGAGATGTTTGGAAAACAAAGCAGCCCTGTTGTGCAGATCAGTTTCTCAGGTAAAAGAGGTGTCTCTGGTAATAACTTCCTTCCTGGCAGCTTTCCAATGCAAATTTAGGCAGGTGATGGGAGAAAAAGAACTTTTCCTGAATCTGCTGGGTTTTAATTGCCTTAACTCAAAACAATACTTACGTCAAAGAGGCATATTTTGGGGTAGCAAAATCAGCTCCCTTTTTATCCCATTATGGTCTCAGTCCTAAGTACTAATACAAGCAGGAGGCAGGACCTGCTAGTATCTTCCCAGCAGTAGGGATGACTGGAGATGAGCCCACTGCCCCTCAAACGTCCTGCTCTGACCTTTTCCTGTACCTCCTGGCTGTCTGTCCTTCCCAACCCCAAAGCTTCTTCAAGGCACCATCTGCCTTCCCCACCAAGAATCTTCTCCCTATCTTCCTTCTGGCATCCCTATCAAGTTCATGTCCAAAGGTTATGGGACAAGGGCCTCCACCATTGTCCTCAGTGAGCCATCCTCACTTCTTCACGCCCGCGGGTACCCAGGCCCAATCCCACATCATCTCCCTGCTGTGCTGTAACACTGCCACTTCTCTGGCCTCCCTCCTCTGATCCTTCTCCCTGCCACCCCCTCCACATCCATAACCTCCAGACCATATCAACCTCCTAGGTAGCAGCTCTGGAACGGGGTGCACATGCCCTGTGGGTCCTCAAGCCAATCCACTGAGGACAGAAGGTAAGTGTCGGCACTTTCTGTTCTATATCATTCATTTTCATTTCTATTTGTGTTTTATACTTTGAGCTAACATTTGCTGAGCTCTCACTCCACTGAGCCCCACTCTATTTACTCTATATCCTCATCACAGCAGCCCTGGGTGATCGTTGTATTTTAGAGGCAGGGAAACTGAGGCCCAGCTACATGCAGTAACTTGCCTGTGGTCACACAGCCAGTAAGTGACCAAAGTTGTGCTTGTAGAAGTACTCAGATACTATAACACACATGCCTAATTTATGAATAAGTAAATAAAGATGTACAAATTGGGGCAGAATGCTTGAAAAAAAAATTTTTGCCATGGTTATACAATATTAAAAATTTTAGATTAAATTTATACTCTTTACCTTGGCCTTCCAGATGAATTCTATCTGGCTACTGCCTACCTCTGCACTCTTCGTTCTAGGGACTTCTCTCCCATTACAGAAGCACAAGGCTTCCGGTTTCCAGGTGTTTGCGTATGCTCTTATCTCTGACCGGAATGCCCTTCCTTAGGGACCTGTCAGCGCAGGCAAGATTTGAACTGCAGCGGAAAATTTGTGCTTTAATGGGAAACTCGGATTGTCTCGAAGACACCTTTCTCTGGTGATCTGACTCTGATTCTATGGGAGCTATTTTACAACTCTGGAAATTGTAGCTAGCTGACAGCAATGCAAAATAACCCTTGTTTATAGACATGTAAATCCTGTCCTATCCACAGAGGTTCAACTGACTTTCTCCTCAGTGAAAGAAGCTGGTTTTGCCTCTATTTGCACATTCATTTCAATATTCCTCCCTGAGGCATGTGCCAGTTCTTTGGATTGTCCCGGTTTTAACACCTGCCTGGTTCCCTCACTGATGATGAGGGAAATGAAATTTTGAGCCCATGTCTAATTTCTACCTGTATAGGAGTGAAGATACCATCCTTGTTTCAAACGGTCATTAGGCAACATGGATTTTGACCCAGAGCCCATGCTCTTTGCTCTCATCCTATTCAGACAACCAACCATCAACTGAATACCTACTTAGTACCAGGCCCTGTGTTGGGAGCTGGGGATCAGTGATGAGTGAAACATGGTTCCCACCACCCAGAGACTCCAGGTCAGGTGGAAAGGAGAGGCAGAACACAAAGAGAAACTGTGGTATCAAAGTGAGGAGTCCCTAGTCCTGGTTGGGAACATGGAGAAAGTTTCCTGAGAATAATAATGAATATAATAAGATAATCCCATTACAACAAATACTAACATTCTACCCAAAAAACATTAGACAAAATAAAATTTTGTGGTGACTCTTACTTAAATGAAGTGAAGCAAACCTTTGGTTTCTCGTGAGATATGTTAGTAACACTATTTGGCCTACACTGCATTTTAAATAATAATACCCCTTTCCAAAGAATACAGTCCAATATTTCCAAATCCCATGTACAGAACTGATTAGTTGGAATTATTCAAACAATCATCATCAAACAGCCATCCACCCAAAAAGAGAAAGACACAGCTATACAACAACGGGACAAACAGCTTTCCTGACACCAGGCCAAAGGAATTGCAAGCATGTGTGGATCTGAAATTAAAACTAAGACATAAATGTATCTACCTGAGCTTTGGATTGGTAATCCACATGCAAACTTGTCTCCCACCAAGGGAAGTGATTTTATTTAACTTCATTCCAAGCTCCATCCCCACTTCACTTATTCATTCATTCACCCATTTTCAGTTCACCCATTAATTCATCCTAAAATATGAATGACTGTTTGGGTCTATAGAAGCTTGAGGGGGTATTTGATGAAAAAAACCTCAGTTCTCGTCTTCAAAAGATTCGTATTCTTGTTAAGCAGGGGTATGGGGGCAGGGCCCACAGGTCAATACCCATAATGCAAAGTAACTATGTTCTCATAGAGGTTCTATTTGGAAGGAGATGAGAACAGAGGGGACAGTGATGACTAACAGACGAGTTTCTACCACAGGGAAGACACAGGGCAAGGGTGGGCCAGATAAATCTGACATGTAAACTCATTCCCACTTCCAGGAGCATGTGTGTCAAGAACATGGTTAAAGTATAATTTTCGAAAAGCTAAAAGCATGAATTTTCTGCAAACATAAAACAGGTCAAAGATTTCATTCAACTCCTTAATTAATAAGATGTTAAAACCAGTTCAAATGAGAATTTAAGAAATGTAAGAATAAGACTCCAGACTGGATACCAACCTGGTTAATGTCTCACAGGGCCAAGAACAATCAGCTTTGGGTCATTTCAAGAGGATCCTGACCATGCTGCCTTTCTTTCTAGGTTCAGCGAGCTGGGCTCCATACCCCACTAATCATCTGACTGCCTTGGAGTGTGCGGCCCCCCCTTCAGTCAAGCCCAAGATGACCTGGCAGGATCACCTTCGTTCTTTATGTCACTTCTTACTAGGTTCTACTTGAAGGATATAATGACAGTTTATAGGAAAGAAGTATTTAGGCATATGATATTGAGTAAAGGGAAGCACATCATGTTGTAAGGCCCATGGTGTCCCAAATTAACTGTGACTTAGAAACAGGCATTAGATCATACTGGATGTTCTTCCAATGTACTTCTGGGCTTTCAGCTTTGATTGGCTTTCTACTGAGTGGGCTATTTGAAATTCTTTAGGGGCTGAAGTTAACTTGCAGATTTTCTTTTTTCCTTTCTTTTCCGTCCCTCCCCTCCCCTCCCCTCCTCTCCCCCTTCCCCTTTCCTTTCTCCTTTCTCTCTTCCTTTTCCTTTTTTTTTTTTTTTGTTTGTTTGTTTGGTAAAGATGCAAAATCTCTGACTGTACTGAGCTCACATGGTTTACACCACAATGATCTCAATGATATTTATTTCAGTGGCAGTGGGTTTACCTGGTTTGGAGTTTTTCCATGTCAACTGTAGCAGCAGTGGTGGGACCAGTAGAATGAGCTGATTTGTCAAATCTTACTCCCCTTCCCCTGAGTTTTGAGACGATTCAACCAGCACAGAATAAGAAAGAGTCTGGTGTTTTTAAGAAACAAAAGGAAGCTTGTTACGACAGACAAGTAGTTTGGGGCATGGGGACAATAGGGCAAAGTGGTATGAAGAAGTTGTGAGTTGTGTTTAGGAGCGTGCAGATTTTGAATCCTGGACCTGAACGAAAGGTGAGGGATCACCCCCAGGGGGGCTTAAGTCAGAGTGAGACATGGTCTATTGTGCAGGTTGGCAGGACTGCTCTGAAAGATTTTGGAGTCAGGACACTGAACAAGGGCCTGGGAAATAATTCCCAGCTAAATGATGAAGGCTTGGGCATTTTAGAGAAACACTGAAGTGACAGAATTCAGAGAGTCAGGAACAATTCACTTGAGAAGTAAAAGAAAAGAAAATCTGAGAATCTCTCAGTTTTTAAATGTGTCTAAGAGGAAGGTGGTGCCATATTAAAAAAATAAAGAAAGAAAAGCAGGTTTAGGGAAATGGGTTGAAGATGACAAATTTAGTCCCACAGTGGGCACTGGTAAGGTGCTGAGAAATCTCAGTGAACTAGAGAGACTCAGAAAGCCCAGTGAGTCTTTGTTTTCCATCATGAGTCTGCCTTGGAATAACATGTGCCTTTGAAAGTGTTTATAGAAGCAACACAATCCAAGTCTCATGCCACAATTCTGGCAGAATGGGAAGCTTCCACTGTCTTTTCGGTCAATGACTTCTGAGGATTTGAGTACCTGCCCTATGTCAGGCATGTGCTGGGATGCAGAGGCTGCTCAGACATCGTCTCTGCCCTGTGAGAGTTCACAGCATCTGAGAAATGAGCAATAGCAGGTCACAGTGGCTGGGGAGGAGGGGCGGAGAGGGGGCAGGAGCGTCACAGAGAGGAGCCCACCCTTCTCCTGGCTGTAGACATCCACTCTCCAGGGGCACAAGGTCAGCTGGCCAAAGGGTTTATGAGCTGCCTTCCTCTGATACAAGAAGTCACTCACAGGAGGAAGGGGAGAAAGTAACTAAAAATAAAGTGGTTTCTGATTTGAGTACATTGCGACATTCTTTGGGTCATTTTAAGGAACAAGTCCCTGTGTTCTTGCAGGGAGAACTTGGAAATCAGCAGCCGTAGGTGATTTGAGTTACAATATGTTTAAGGGCTGGACCAGGCTTTCAGAAATCCTTCAGACATTGCTTCTCCCTAAAGGGAAGAGAGAACTTCATTTCCTTTCTTTCTTCTCTCTCACCCCCCATCTCCCTTTCTCTTCTCTCTCTCCACCCCTGCACCCTACCTCCCCCCCACCCAACCCCTACCTCCATCCTCCTGGAACACAGGTGCTAAGAAATAGACTGATCTATTTGATCCCTTTACTTCCAAAAAGCATAGTATCACCAAAAGTCCAGGTTCAGGTACAAGGTCTCAAGCCTTTTAAAAGCTGCATATATATTTCCAGAAGTCCTTATTGGAGAGAGGTGAGGCTTTTCAATTATCCATCTCAATCTTCCAAAGACTACCCTGTCCATGAAGCCTCCTCCCAATTAGACATGACTCTCTGTCCTTGCAGCTCACAAAGCGCCTGACCTGCATCTTTCTTTTCTGTTTCTTATAATAACAACCCACAGAGACAGTGAGTCTAAGCTTGGCGTCCCTAGTGCCTAGCACAGTTCCAGGAACTTAGCAGGGGCTCAGTAGTTTTTGATGGATGAGGGAATTTATCCCTGACTCCTCAGCACCTGTCACAGTGCTGACCACCCAATAGGCTCTCAGTGGTTCCTGAATGAATGCATCAACGTAAACTCAGCTTCTCTTTCTAACAGGTATTAGGGATTAGCTGAGTGGTTACTATATGGTTTCCTTTCCTTCTCCATTCCGCCCCCACCCCAGGGCCCAGACACACATTTTGTTCCTGGTTAGTCCTGGGCATGGATTTAAAAACATTATTTTAATGAGGAACTCTCTGTACTTTGCAACTTTCATATAAATCTAAAATTATTCCACAATATGAATTAATTTTAAAATTTAATTTGTTCTTCCTTTGGAAATTTTCTTCTACCAGTTAACCACCAGAACACTGGGGAAGTTCTTTTTTATACCTCTTTTCATTGAAAATCCTGCTTTTTATTTAACAATTTACATGTATATGCAAAAAGCCATTTATATAGCATTCATCCTGCGCCAAGAACCATTCTGGGTTCTTTATAAATATAACTCATCGGATCCTCGTAACAACCCTGTGGTGGTAGCAGTCTCTTCTTACAGATGAAAAATTGAGGAGTGGAGAGGTTGGGTAACAGGCATCAGGAGGGACCAGACAGCATAAAGTCTGGTCCACTTAGGATGTTACTCTTTTCCTGGAACTTCTTTTCTCCTGAGCTGAGACATGGTCTCTTTTCATGCAGCCTGAATAATGTAGTATATGAGGTTCCACCATAAGAGAGCCCCTGAACCAAAGCCATATGACACAGCTCAGAAAGAAAGGTACTATATTCGTTTTCCCTGCACATTTCATGGAAGAAAGAATGATCTCTCTTTCCAACAGTCTGCACCCAAAGCCAACTTCATGTCCTTTCTCGGAGGCTGAGTCAAGGCCAAAGATTAGCCCAGCTGACAGTCAAGCCATTGCTTTATTCTTGTTGATTGGAGCAGAAGCCTAATGCGTCTTCATACCACATATACTGTGTTTTTCTAACTGCATCAGCTCATCCATTCCCAAATCCTTTTTTTTTTCATTCCCAAATCTTTTAACGATTCCTTTTATACTGAGCACTCTTCCCAGTTTCTGTCTATAGACTTCTCTTCAGAGATATAGTCCTGCATGTTCCCCTCCCCTGTTGTGCCGCTGAGACTGCTATCTCTTGGGTCACCCAAGCTGCCTTTGTGGCCTTATCTTCCACCTCCTGTGCTGACCTGCTGTCCTACTACATCCTCCCACCTGCAAGGTTCAGATACTTCCAACTCTTTTCCATCCACAGCGTGGTTCTTCCTTTCCCTCTCCCTGAAATAAACTCTAATCCCTGGTCCATCTAGTAGATTTCTATGTATTTTTCATAACTTATCCCAAATGTCTCCTCTTCTTAGAAACTTCCCTGACATTACTAGGTTGCAGAGAAATTGCTTCTGGGGCCACACTGACTGTCTAGGCCCTGAATTCCCCATGCCATAGGCTTCCAAGTCTGTCCTAAAGTGAATCTATACAATTCTTCTCAGGATTCTTTTTTAATTAACAAACATAAATTGAACTGCACAGATCTTAAGTGTATAATTAGATGAGTTTTAACAAATATAGACACTCACAAAATAAACACATCAATTAAGAATTAGAACATTACCAGCAGCCTGGACTATTCCCTCACTTCTACTAATCAATCTCCATCTCTAGCTCCAGAGACAATCATTGTGCCAGATCTTTCAACAAAGATTCAACCTATGACTCAATTTCATATAAACAGAATCTTAATAATCTCTCTTTCTTTTTGTCTGGTGTCTTTCACTCAACATGTTTTCAAGATTAATCCTTGCTGTTTCATACATCAGTAGTTCATTTGTTACTGCTGAGTAGTATTCCCCTGTATGAAGGTACCATAGTTTGTCCTTCTCTTATTGATGGAAATTTGGGTTGTTTCCAGTTCTGTGCCTCTATGAATAAAGCTACTGAAAACATTCTGTTGTAAGTCTTTTGTGAACGTATGTTCTTACTTCTCTTAGGTAAATACTCTTTCAAGGTGTCTGATATTGCTACTACCAACTTATCAAACTCATTTCCCATTTTAAATATTTTCCGTGTTTTTCCTGGACTTAAAGGCCCAGTCCAAGTTTTTAAAGACGACCCCCATAACAAGTCTATAAAAGAGCCATAATTAACCCCAAGGAGCTTGTCCAAGGTGTTGCTCAAAGAACAACACAGAACTAGAAGATAGTTTCCAATCCCAAGGCCCCAACTCTTTGCCTTCTGAGAAGAATGCCACCAATGGTATGTGTGTTTGGTATGCTCCCAAACACATGTGCCATCCCCCATCCTTGAAGCTCCTTCAAATCAGCTCCCTTTTCCTCCAGCCAGTGTTTTGAGGCCTTCAAAAGTCAAGGGTCCACAAGGGGTAGGCGTCCCAAGTCCAGGATCCATTTTTCTTCTTTATTTTCTTGCTACCCCTGGCAAATAAGTATCAACCAGCCAACTGTGGCTATCCCAATATTTCCTGATAACCCTGTTACAGAGGAGAGGGTATAGATAGTTGAGCCATCAAAATCGAACTCACCTGGTACCAAATCCAACAGAAAGAAAACCTTTCTTTACAAGTTTATTTTATATCAGATGTAGGGGACACAAAAGTGACTAAGGGCCAGTCTTGAGTTTCAGGGAACTCACAGCCTGGTGAGGGCAGACAGATTATTAAACATGGCAAATAAGAGAGGCCTTCGTTTTAGCTCTAAATGGTGGGGGGAGAGGTCCTTTCTGGAGAAGTTGTGACTGGAAGCTTTCTTGAAGGTGACAGCACTTGTGATAATCCTTGAAAGTTGATTTGTTAGATTTCTACACTGGGAATAGTGTGAGCCAAGTCCCAGAGGTGGGCAGTGACTAGGACAGTGTGGCTTGGTTCCCAGTCATGGAAATGGTGAAAGACAGGGTGGTGAAGTTGGCTGGCTGAGACCCCAGTGCCGCCCCCCCCCATGGGTTTTGACTTCCCCTGATGGGAATCAGGAAGCAGATGCGTGTTTAGGAAGATGCTGGGAAGCTGAGGAGTTGGGACTGTGGAGGAGGAGAGAACAGCAAGGAGACCAAAGTTGTTATGGGATGAAAGAAAACACAGGCCTTGATGGAGAGCAGGGACAATTGATGGGAAAGGCACAAAGGTAAGAAACCAAGAAGAGAAGTGATGTCCTTAAGTACAAACTAGCAGAGCAGAAGGAAAGGGGCTCTAAGGCCAGACCCTTAGACGGCACCCCAAGGACAGAAGTGGGCACCACGGCAAGTGGTGGCACAGGACAAGCTTGAAAGGAGCAGCAACAGAGATGGGGCCAGAGCCTGCTTCAGGGAACTGGGCCCCAGAGCAAATGGGCCTGACAAGGTCAGCTAGGATGTTGTTTGATCTTCTATTTATTTGAGTTTGGTTTGGTTTTTTTAGGTCTGGGTTGGGCAAATGCTACTACAGACTTGGGAACAAAAACACAGGGACTCTCTCTCAAGATTTAACTGACTGCTGAACAGAAATTAAAGTTGAGAGGACGTGTTCCTCCTCTCCTCAGAGACCCTTAGCTCTGAGACCTTGAGGAATTCAATTCACTTCCCACTTAGCCTGTGGTCCTCAGCTTCCTTCACTGCTATAGCACGCGCCTTCACCACCCTTGCAAGCTTGTTATGAAGATCAAAGGATAATGCAAATTAATGAAGTTCCAGAAAGCATGGACTGCTATTCTGAGAAGCTAGTCTTGCTGACATCATTATTGCTTAGTGAATGCCACTGGTCAGGAAGGGAGACCTCGTGTTGGCACCAGCCCTTTACGCCAGCACCTAGAGAAGGTAAAACCATCACTGGTAACCTTTCATTTGGCCCAAGAAAATGTAAATGCTTAGTGTGTCTTGACCCAAAACCATGACACATTTTACAGTATGTTTCTAAGTAGCAATTTTCCATGAAAAAGAACAATGTCCCATGGCTTGAGGGGTTTTTAGCAAGACTTACTTATTTTTTCCCCCTCAAAGAATTTCTAAAGATTTCTGGAAACACCAAATCACCCTTGAATCCTTTAATTTCCTACCAATTACCCACAAAAGTACTTCTCACTAATATAATAGAGTCTAACATACTGAAGTACATCAAGCATTCATTTGAATAAACTGTAGGACCTAGACAGAGCAGGGAAGGTGAAGGAAAAGGGAATTCACAGGCTCCCCATCTCATCCTCATGTAGGGCTTCCCACCTAAAGTGACGTTCTGAGGGAAAGGGGATTTTTTTTACAAAAGAGGCAAATTTCTCATGGATAAAGAAAACCAGAGTCTGTGCTAGGGGTGGAAAGTTCTTGGCTGTGTCTGTAACAAACACCTGTGGAGCACATACGCTTACCCACCATATCACCACCCCTGAGAAGACCCTGTGGCCCATTCACACTAAATAAGGTTCCTACATTCTAGGAGTTTCCAGAGTTTCTCAGGTTACTGAAAAACAAGCCATTGACCACTTATCTCTGCTTGAAAGAAGTTTAGCTATGTAAGCTGCCTGTTCAATTTCATTTTCATTCAACAAAAGTGTAACTTCATTACTTCAATGTCAGTTCAATAAGATTAGTCTGCCACTTTGTGCCAGACTCATTTTCCTAGGCCTGGAGTTAGGTGGCCTCTGTCTCATGCTACTTATAACCCAGGGTATTAAAATTGGGGGTCAAGTGCAAGATGTGATCATTAAGAATCCTTTCTCTTTGCAAATGTCATACTGCCTGAACGCTGCAGTCTCATACTTGTTTGTTGTTTGTTTGTTTTTGAAACTCGTGGTTAGTCTTCTGCCAACCCAGAACGACATGAAGAACTGAGAATGAATCAGGTTAACGTGACCCCCGTAGACAGAGAAGATGGACATTTAGAACTCCCCAAATCTGCACAGAAGTCAGGATGTTCTTTCTGTTCAGCTGCATATAGTGGTCAGATTAACCTAAACCCATCAGAAATCTAACTGTCTTTAGCCAGCTCAGAAAAGGTTTCAGGTTGCAACGTAGGGGAAGCAGGGCTAAGAATAATACTATGATTAAAAAAAAAAAAAAAAAAAAAAAAAAGTTGGTGAAAGAGGAGGGAAAAAAATCCTCTAAACAAGGGCTGGGCAAAGTCTCACAAACCAGTATGAAGGATACACAGGGGAATCCTTCTCAAGGTTGAATTGGTGACTGGACCAATTTGCCCTCCCTTAAAAACACTGGCATTGATTAGCGAGTGTGACTTTATGGACTATTTGCAGCTTTAGTTTTCATTCCAAGAAACTGGCAGCGTCTCTCACCACTGATCTCCCCAAATTGATGGATGGTAGCAATTATATAGAGTTATTTATGTAATGTGTTGTAATAGCAGTGCAAGTTGGCTGTCACTTTGACCCAGACACCCCCTCACCCAATTATAAAGAAACCCCACCACAGAGCTGCCTTCAACCAGGGGCTAGGGAAAGAAAAAAACAAAACAAAACTCTTCACCCCACCTCTTAAGAAAACCTCTTAGGAAGTTTGAAGGCCTTAGAGAAAACCATGCCTTTTTGGTAGAAAAACTGAGCAGTATTGCTCAATATTAACTTGTCTTTATGATTTATCAGTCCATCCGGGCATTTATTCCTGCCTGTTCTTATAACAAACAAAGATTATTAATTTAAAGATAAATTCTATTTTTTCACTAAGGGGATGCTTAATGACTGTGTATTATGTGCAAAGTAGTGGTCTTGTTTTTAGGGAGATGCAAAGGTGAGCCATAGCTCCTGTGCTCAGAAGCAGGTGACTGGCAGCTTTACGATGAGAATAAGGATAATAACCACCATAACCACAGCTCTCATTTATTGAGCACCTGCTGTGTACCAGGCACTGCACAAAGTACTTTGATTCACAGTCCCTTACAACTCATGGATGAGAATACCTTCTCTCCTGCCCTCTGGCCTTCAGTCATTGCCTTGTCTACTTCCCCGTGATCACGGGTTGTACTCCCACCTCAGGGTCTTGCCCTGTTTCCTCTACCTGGACTCTTCTTTGTCCAGATGCCCATGACTCATTCCCTCACCTTGTTCAGGTTTCTGTTCAAATATCCCTTTATCTGGCAGGCCTGTCCTAACCACTCTGGGTAGACTAGAGGCACGTTCACCCCCACTGACCTCACTCCACTTGTTTGCCCCCCCACTTGACACTCCTGACAAATTATACAGCCACTTGAAACTGCCTGGAAATGAGACACTTGCGATAGCTGCACAAAACCATGATGTACTAAAAACCCAGAGTGAATTTTATAGTACGTGAACTACACCTCAATATAGCTGTTCAGTAAACAAACAGTATGAAAATAATTTATTGTCTCTTTCTCCCCCTCTAGGAGGCAAGCTGGACTTTGTTCCCTTTTCAGGTGTGTTCTTGGGGCCTAAAGAAGCACCGAGCACAGAGGATTTGGTAAATATTTGCTGAATGAAGGAACATATGAGAAGCAACCTTAAAAACTAAAAAAAAAGCACTGATCAACCACAGGATGTTGGTGTTTTTGATTCTGTCGATGATTATCAGTTTTTCCTAGAAGTCAAATAGAATAACTCCTGGCACAGGTTGTCTGCTTCTCAAAGAATCCATTGGAATCCTTAGTCTTTCCTTTCTTTTTCTTTTTTTTTTTTTCCTAGTCAATTGCAATGTCATCAAACTGAGAAATTTAAAAAAAAAAAAAAAACCTTAACTGATAGGCATTTCTAGATTCACATACACTGGCTCTACCAATTACAGTTTACGACCTCAGTGAAATAACTCATTCTTTCAAACCTCTGTTTCCACATCTATAAAATAGGGGATCATAATATACTATTGAGTTCTTATGAGATTATACAACAGAATACACATGGAATATTCTAGCAGCATCTAAACATATACTAAGTAGCCAAGAAATGTTTTCATATCTGCCAAAACACCAGACCTTGAGGATATTCAAATTCCATCTGTAGGTACAACAAAATAAACCCCACTTCTCAAGATGTGTGAACCCAGATTTCAGAGCAACAAGAAAATGCCATGACTGCCCTTCCACTGGAGGTCTAGTTACATCCCCACCTCACTTCCCATCTTCATGAATGCAGACCTCTTTACTTCCACACCATGGGACTTGCTCAGCACAGCAGAGTAGAGAGAGTGCTGGTTTTTCCTTCCTCTCAGAGAGATGAAGGTTTGAACCTGAGATCCACCTAGCTGTAACCTTGAGTAAGGAACCTGAATACTATGATCTTCAGTTCCTTTACCCATTCAATAGGAATCACATCTCTCTCTCTTTCTCTCTCCTTCTCTCTCTTTCTTGATGAGTAAAAGTGGAATGAAATAGGCAGGCAAACACAGTTTGTCTTTTCTAATAATATAGGTGCCTTCTATTCCCTGCCCCTTTCACTGGGTGTCATCTTTAAGGACTATTCAGAAATACTTTCTCTCATTTACTATTCAGTCATCCAATACTGAATGAGTGCCTACCCCTCTGCCAGATGCTGGGTTTTGAGGAAACATGGGTTTATGGAACAAATGTGATCATTCAACCCTTACCCTTGCACAGTGTATAGTCTGCAGCTGCCCAGGCAGAAGCACCCTCTACTCTGCCCTTGGGCCACATTCCAAGGGGACAGTAAGACCCGGGGTTAGGAGGAGCAAGCAGCCCTCAAATCCTTCCTCTTCTGTCCTCTCACAGTTCCAGATATCTAGGCATTTGAATATCTGGAGGGAGGAAACTTTGGTCCCTCCTCTTGATTATACACATGAATGAAAGCAAACCATCTCTCCAGCTTCTAAGAGTTCCAGGTTCTTTAAAAAGATGGAATCCAATTCTGGGCCTCAAAGATCAATGGTACAAGAAGCTGGGCTGCCCTTAGATAGGACACCAATCTCAGGCAGCATTAAAGGAACGCCAGATGAATCATCCACACTTGGAAATCATATCCACCTATTACTAACATGATAAAAAAAAATAAATAAAAATAATTTTTTAAAAAAATGGATGTACCGGGGCACCTGGGTGGCTCAGTGGGTTAAAGCCTCTGCCTTCGGCTCAGGTCATGATCTCGGGGTCCTGGGATCAAGCCCCGTGCCGGGCTCTCCGTTCAGCAGGGAGCCTGCTTTCCTTCCTCTCTCTCTCTGCCTGCCTCTCTGCCTACTTGTGATCTCTGTCAAATAAATAAAATCTTAAAAAAAAAAAAAATGGATGTACCATTTCAGTGAATTTTCTCTGCAAGAATGAGGTTTTCATTCCCAAAGGGCACTTTTTCCTTATTCTCTGGACCAATAGCCTCATTGGAAACAAAGGCATTAATCCTCACAGGTAAAAAGATGATTTAAAGCTTTGAGTAGAATGCAAATCAATGACTTCTAGCCTCTCTCTGTAAAAAGCCCTGTGTAAATATCAAAGCACTTTCATTGCTTGCCCCTAGGCACAGTTTGGTGGAAAAACACCTTCTTCCTTCCAGTAGATGCAGCCTTGGGAAAGAAACGGAGTCCACCCTGGTCCTTGACATGAGCTCAGACCTTTTGACCTTGAAAAATGACCTTCCAGGCTGTCACAAGTCTCCACTGCTTGGTAACACTGTGTCCCTATACACTTACATATTAGATCTGTTCCCAAAGTATGCACTGGGACTGTCCGAAAGTAACATTCACCACATGGATCAGTTTCTGTCTTAAAAACATCAGATTGTTTCATATCTAATAAGAAATTATTTTATAACACATCACTACATTCATAATCTCATTTAATGTCTACAAAAGTCCTGTGAGGCAGGTATAATCCTTTTTCTAGGGGAAGAAACCAAAACTTAATAATTTTGTCTAAGTAGTAAAATCAAGACCCAAATCCTCATCCTTAAATTTCTAATCCAGTATTTTTCATCTGCTCCACAGCTGCCTTGCAACATTTTCCTGGATCCCTCTTGGAAATTATATATGTATATAACACACACACACACACACACACACACACACACACACACACACACAAAAGGAACATATATAGTAAAGAGATATCTGATTGCTATTCTTTCACGGGCAACAATGAGAAACTCAAGCACAGATTAGCCATGAGGAAGCAGAGAACAGAACTCCCTCCCTTTTTCTGCCTAGCCCTTTTGCCCTACTCCTGAAAATTTAAAGTAGTTTTAATGAACTGAACTTTCTTTAGAATGCTCAGTCTCCATCTGAAGAATCAGTATGGATTCTGTTTTCTCCATTTGTAAGGGAACCACTGCAAAAGAGATCTCCGGGCAGGGAAATGATCTGGGGCTCCCCACAGCCAGAACCGCTCACGAAGGGCAAACTTTCTTGAGGAGTACCCACAGAACCAGCCAAGTTCCGCTGTGGCTTCAGAGTACATACACACCACTTCTGACTTCATGGTTTTTAGCAATAGATGAGTTCCAAAGAGTCGCATGAAAGCACACGTCTAATCACTTCACTCAATAAACAGCTGTAACAGATACTCTTTTGGGAGGAGTATGTAATTGTCTTTTTCTCCCCTTTGTATTGCACATTTCTTCATTCATCCTTTTCCCACTATTTACATCTGTTCTCATTCTAAAATACCTTTCTTTACCTATTGGCTCCTGAACTTCTTAGAATGCATGGTTATAAAAGAATAAAACAGAGGATTTTTTAAGTTATCACATTCCTGGATATGTACTCAGGAAGCCACTGTTTGTACCCTCTACCCATATTCAGCCCACAGCAAAGCATCCCTCTCAGTGCTCTGAGCAGATGGAGAGCAGAGATCAGATACACCAAAATCTGACCATCTAACCCCAACTGCAAAGTATGTGGAAGAATCTGGAGGAATCTGCTGCAGAATGGACTTCCAACAGCTCTTATCAACTGCTTTTCATCCTACTTCCCAACTCACCACGGTCAAGACTGAGGGGCAAGAACCAAGAAAGATAATTTCAAGGAGGAGACGAAAATGCCATGCCCATGGCTACTTCAGTGCCTCGTCTCATTGCTCAGGAGCATGCCCACCATGCACAGCAGCAGTAAGAGGGGGTGCGGATGGCCTACTGTTGACGACGGCTTCCTTTTCAACTCTATTCCCCTGATCCTACTTTCCTAAAAAGTGAATGTAGCTTTCTCCACTCTACAACCTGAAACTATTATCACTTAACTTTCCTTAAATAGTCCAGAACCATGGTGAAAAAGAAAATCAGTAACACTACATTTCTTTTTACTAAGAAACGTAACAAAATTAAACATGTACACCCCTGTCTTTATTTATATCACTCTTAAAAGGTCCTGGTTTGGACAATAAATTATATGAGTATTTAAACCATCTCCTAAAGTCATCTCTCCAGTTGTGACTCTGGGGTTCTCAAAATATGCACAAGTCTACTGGTTGAGTCTTCGAATCCCACAAGGAGTCACAGACGACTTTTCATTGTCAAGGCACGAGAATGCAGTTGAAGCCACTAGGGAGGCAGGCAGGAAGCTCACAAACATAGAAGAAACATTTGTTTAATGGTTTTATACTTCACCAGGGGAGAGATTCCCTTGACCCAATAACTAGCAAATTCCATGGGCATACACAAGTGGAGTCAGAGTGGAAAAGAGCCAGGAAAGCCAGCATTTGCTCATGTTAAGAGGATATGTGTTTGGAGTAAGCAATCTCTCATTCATTTCATGTCTCCTGCAATCCTGGTGTTTCCCTTCCTCATTGAACACAGGCAGGGTAATTCACTCACGTGGCTGGGAAATGAAACACTTGAAACCCGGAACTGGGCATGAGAGAACACTGATCTTAAGAGTGTATGCTGATACAAAGAAATGTGTTCAACTGAGTAGGTATTGTGTGTGTTTATATGTGCCTTGTGGTTATAATTAAGCAAATCCATTATAAGCTAACACACATTTGTGGACTTCTTTTAGTGTTAGTGATTACATTCCCAAACCATTGCCTTATTCGTAGACTTGACTAGTCTCTTCACTAAAAACTAAGCACTTCAAAATTGTTTTAAACTTCTGAACATCAGTCTTGAGAACAAGAGAGTAAATAAGAGCATCACTTATCACTTTGGTAGGCTCAACAAATGACATTTTGGAGTGTTAGCAGTCCTTAATAGAGACTCTCCTGCTATTAGTTAAGCAAAAAGGCATCAGGGTGAGGAAGGCAATCAGTGACCCATCTCTACCATAACTGATCATTATCTGGATTGACCTCAGCTGACGTGGCGCACATTCCACTCCAGCACCTTCTGAGGGAGCTGGTGGTGACCATGCCATTTCAGGGCTGGATCTATGCTCCAAGCTGGGATGCCATTAGCACTGATTAAGATTGCTTTTTAAGGAATGGACATCCTGGAAACTGGGACCTTCAGTCTTCTAAGCATTATGATGCCATTTACATAAAAAAAAAAAAAACTAGAGATAAAACTGAGGCAGAGCAGAATTGTTCTGCTTCATGGAAGAGAGAGGGATGAACATGTGGAAGTAGGGGAATGGAGTGGGTATTGAGATGGAGAAACTGGGATGAGCAAGGCTGGGGAAAAGGGAAAGAGAAAACCCATGACGCTAGCATATGGCCATGTCCCAGAACCAATTTTGAGGAATGAAAATATTTCAGGAGAATGTTATAAATTGTTTGCTCCAAGATGTGCAAAGCCATCTCCCTCCTGCATCTCCCCTTAGTAATCCTGAGTAAAGAGGTGCTGGAAGCCTTCTTCACATTGGCAAGGGAGAAACCAGTGAGAGGAATAGAGAAGCAGAGTAAGAAGATGAAGCACGGCGCCCATCTGGCTTACACATGCGGGGCTTCGTCTCCTAACAAAGCCTGTTACACAAAACAGGTGTTCAACAAGCATTTGTCAAACAAATGAAATAAGTCCTGAGAAAAAGCTCTAAAGGAAGGCTTTGGTTCCTACCACCACAGAGGACTGACAAGGGTAGGAAGAGAAATTAAGAGGCCTTTTCCTTATTGGTTTGCAAAAGCAAATCCTGACCTGCTCAACTCCACGCTAACATAGCACGTAAGTGTTTGCCCAGAAAGAGCAGGCTCATAGGGCCAAAGAGCTCTTCATGTGACATTGGCTTAGCTTTGGGTGTTTGGCTATTGTCACTGTTTTGGAAAGTTTTAGCAGAGACAATAAAGAGGGCATTTAACATACAGAGAGAAAACCTCCCACATAGCACCCATTCTGATGTGTCCACCAGTGATCTAAACGCAAGTAGAGCAAAGGACATCCATGTGACGCCCAGCTGGTTGAGTGAAATTTTGCCCTGAGTTCCATCTGTTCTAAGCCAAAGTGAGAGACACAGTCTGGGGGTCCCACTTACAGTTCAGATTTGCACAGATCAGCTGCTTCCTCCCTCAGTTCTTCTCTTTTGCTTGGAAGCTATATATAGCTCTAGACCATGACTTCAGGAACAACGGTCCTGGACTAACACTGATCATAGTGAGACCTAAGGAAGAAGCAGGTACATGTACTTTCTTACACTAGTGCTCTTGTGGTGCGGTGGATAGCCTTTGTTTTTATCTGCCCAGCATAATTACTGCCTTTGGCAGAGCTCCCCTCTTCATTCAGTGTCTCCCCATTATATAGTGTCCACATCTGCCAGCATCCCCTTCCTTATCACAGGGTCGGTCATGTGACTCCAGATCAGCCTGTCTCAGGGCTCTGTGCCTTTAGCAATGGTGATTGGTCCAGGTGCATTCCTCTGACCCAAACAAGGCCCATCAAAGTCTCGCCTGGATGGATAAATGGGCATTGGAAGTCAATAAGCTCGAAAACATGTGACTCTGGAGCCCTAGTGACCAGAGCCTGTTCACAGGATCAGACCCATACCCAGAAGGACACTGAGCTAAGGGGAGAGGAGAGGCTGAGCTCTGATGTCACAGCTGGAACCTAAATCCAGCCTGAAGGTAGATCAGCCATGGACTTGCCAGATGCATAGAATTTCATTTGTTCATTTATACTTAGGCTAGTTTCAAGTTGGATTTCTCCAACCTAAAACGGAAAGTGCTGTGCTGAATGTAAGTGAATATAAGATGTTTATATTCAAGTAACTTCCATGCAGGCAAAATGGAATAATCATCGCAATTATTGTTTGAACACCCATTCAGAGTTAGGACCTGTACCAAGAAATTAAGTGTGTATCTCGTGTGAATGTCCCACGAACGAACGAAGGCACCCGAGACCCAGAGAGATTGCTTGACTTGGACAAAAATCATGGAGCTAATGGATGGAGGAGGGGGAATCCTAAACTACATATCAGGGGGTACTCACTCCACTCTATGCTAAAGGAAGAGTACATACAACAGCTTCCTTACATACAATCAGCAACTCTTTGGTGCTTGTTTAGTAAAGAAGCTGTCAGTCCTTTGCTGTGAAGCTAAGGCCCACTGCACAGTCCCGTTTGTCCTACACAAGGCTCTAAGCTTCCAAACGAGCTCCTGGGGGAACCGGTCCAGGCGGGAACAGGTGGCGAGGCCTCTGTGCTGGTCTGTGGGGCTGCCTGTGCCACGTGCCAGGTGCTCGAGAGGCTTGCTCTGCTATCAGCACTTGCTGGCTGAGAGTGGGGGGTGGGGCAAACACTAACACGGGGAGTTCACCCAGGACCAACCATTTTCTTGGTCGCCAGTGAGCTCATCCAGCCTTCTCTGAAATGAAGATGCTCAGGAGGGGGGATGGCTCTTAATATACTAGAAACAAGACAACCCCCATGTTTGACTGACCTGCCCATCCTCCTACTCCCTCTCCTACCTCCCCCACCCCTCAGATGGGGCAGGGAAACAGCAGCCTATGAAATACATTCCAAAGGCCCACTGATGAGTCTTCCCTTTATTTGAATGTCAATTCCCATTCCCAATTGTGAAAAGCGAATGGCTTCTCCTATTTAAATTCCCATTCCAAGTTTTGGAAAATGCATGAATGTAGCCCTGCACTACCATTCATTGCCTCTTTGACTCTGGTCAAGCTGACCAGGCTCTCCAAGCCTCTGTCTGCTCTTCTGAAAATGGGAATGAGGTAGCCTACCCAAAGGCATCACAAGAATTTAACAAGGGATGTGCTCTCACTCCTCCTGGAGCTTGGCATGGGGCAGACGTTCCATAATGGTAAATATTGTCAGGGCTTCCCAAAAGTGTTCATGGGAACAGACTTAATGCATGCTGGGCCTAATCTTCCTCTGCCTAATCTTCATTTGGTGCCTATTAAATAGCCAGGTTCTTTCAAATGGGGCAGGAAGTGAGGGATGGTGATTCCCATTTTCCATATTTGAGAATCCCCACAATCTCTGGCCACAGCGGGATAGATGGGGCCGAGCTATATCCTAAGATCATGGCATTCCTACTCCAGCCTAATAAGCATCTGTGTGAATGACTCTGATGCTAAGGTTAGTGGGGGGGCTACATGTGGATGCTAGGGAGGAGGAGGAGATAAGAGGTCCCAAACACTAAGGTGGCAGCCTTTTTTTGTGGCACCTCCCATCTGTCAAAACCCGGGACGTACCCCACGTATCCACCCCTGGTGTGGAGGGGTCACCCAGGCTCTAGACAATCACAGAAGCATCAAGCTCAGGGCAAAGCCAATTCTAGGACATCCCCGCTGTTCCTTGTGTGGGCAAGGAAGGCAGGGGTCCTGAGAAGAGGGGTGGCCTCTGTAAATGTTTCTGCCAAGGTGGAAGCATCAGGAGAGTGGTTTTCAATCCTGAGTGTATGCTATGAATCACCTGGGGATCTTGTCAAATATGGATTCCCACGAAGGGGGCCTGGAGTGACCCCTGAGATTCTGTATTTTTAACAAAATCCCAGGCAACATTGAGGCTTCCTGCCCAGACACCACGTTTTGAGAATAGCAAGGCTCTACGACATAAGAAGTTCATAGTAAATGTTTGCTAATTAATTAGTAATAGATACACTGATGACTAAACATACAACTGAATAACACAGGGGGAAGTAGATTATAATGGAAGGTCTATTATTCCAGCTAGACGGGGGCTAAAGTCCACACCTTTCAGATTTCCGGACTCAACATTTAACCCCCAGCCCCTGTATGTTCCTTTGACTCTTTTTCCTTTGTTACTTCTTTCTCTCCTCAGTGACAGGGCAGTAGAAAGAGCAAAATCACTATCTCTCTCATAATCCCTGAGTCTCCCTGGCCAAAACCATACAATGGGAACAAAACCATTTATCCTACAGTTGTTGCAAGGACTCAACGCCTCAGGAGAGGAGCTCAAGAAATGGTGGCTACTGACTATTACGTAATTAATTCATCTGAGGAGGTGACAGATTTCTCTCCTGCACATAGAGGGAACGGGAGAGACTATTACTTGTATGTATGTGCTGGCGAGGTCCCGAAGCCTTTGCTGTCCATTGTGTTATGCTCATTTCACAGATAGGGAAAATGAGCCTCTTATCCAAGGTCACAGAGCTGAGTAAGTGGCAGGGAGCAGTTGTGTCCGACTCCAAAGCCGCATTCTTTCCCTACCATCCTGCTTCTCCCCTGTGCCCCAGTGTGGGCAGCCTGCCCCATCTGAACACAGAGCTCCACAGTCAAAGGCTGTGGGGATTAGCTGTCAAGGCTCCAATTCGACCCAAGTCCGGACTCATTCCTTGGCTGGGAAGCAGATAGCCTGTTTACAGGACACAGGTCTGGGATGGCAAAGTCCTCAGCGCCTGTCTGTCTGCTTTTGCCTTCTCCTCTCACTCGGACCCTCAGTGAGTCAGTTTTGGTCAAATGCAAGGACAGTCTGTGCTGAGTGTGCTCCAACCTACGGGGAAGGTGTATGAAGCCCTGAAGGTCACTGGGTGAAAGTGTCAAAGTGGACAGACAGATGACCTCTTACATCTTTGTGGGAGGGAGCTGTTTGCCGAGCAAAGGGTTCAAGGACATCCTCTCTCCGAGTCCCAAACAGGCCTGATTCACTGCCCCCGCTTTCCGACCACAGATGTTTTCTTGCTCACAGCCAAGTTCCAAATGGGGCAGGATCTGCCAGAATGAGCTCTCCAAGAGACTGAGAGGAAAGAAATGGGAATCTGACACGTTGTTTCCACCTCTACAAACCTGGGCTCCCTGTCCAGAGCCCAATCCCGCCTCAGTATTCCCCTCCTATAGCAGCGACAACTAATTTAACTGTTCCCCAGAGATTCCCACCCCCCTGATATGACATGGAACTACCCAGGGACATGGCTGCCATGTCAGCCATCCCACTTCCAAGCACCCCTGGCTTCTTGTGGGGGCCATGCGACTGCTTCTGACCAACCAGCGGAAGTGATGTGTCTCCCTCCTGGGCCAAGGCATGCCTCCTCCACCCTCTCTTTTTTCATCCCAGAGAGAAAGAAGTCACAGGTGGAAGAAGCTTATGTCGCTGACTCACCATGTGGAAGGCTTCCTGCCAACCAGGAACACCCACATAGACAGTTTGGTGAGTGAGGAATAAAGCTTTATTATTTTGAAGCCACTGAAACTTTCAGATTTGTTTACTAGAGCAAGTAACGTGACTGTGAGTACACCCCAGGGCTGGGATAGCCACTGAGACTCTGACTGGATCCTTGGTATGGTGTGCAGCACAGGGCACTCAGAACTTCATCCCTGGGCTCTCACAGAACCCTCATACAACTCTGTCAGATAATGTCCAGCCCCATCTGCCACCACAGAAACCTCAGCTCTGGGATAGTAAATCATTTGTTCCAGATCATATGGCAAGCAGCAGCAGCTAGGGTTCAAACAAATTTCTGTCGGACAACACATGCAAGAAGCCTTCTCTTTAGCCACTTCTGGACAGTGCAATCCCGAGGTCCTGAAGAAAGCACATGTTTATACAGTCAGCCCTGGGCAAGAGTGCATGATCTGAGCTCCTTTACTGGTTTATAGGGCTCCTCCCATACAGGTCCCTGACTGGAATCTGGGGAAGATGAGGACCTGGGGAAGATGAGGATGGGGAAGAAGAGTGGAAGCTGGTTCCTCATTGCTCTAATCTGGCCAGCCACGGGACAAAGACAGCCCTTGAGGGATCGATAAACCTTTCCTAAACCCTCTCCTAGATCTGGTACAGACCCCAAAGGAGTAACAGCAAGTCTGGATGAAGTCCCTTTGGAGTGAAATGTAGTTGTTTAAATTGAGTCTAAAACTTGCTGTCGAGGGGTGCCTGGTTGTGGCTCAGTGGGTTAAGGGTCTGCCTTCAGCTCAGGTCATGATCAAGGGTCCTGGGACTGAGCCTGCTCAGTGAGGAGCCTGCTTCTTCCTCTCCCTCTGTTGCTCTCCTGTTTGTGCTCTCTCTGTCAAATAAATAAATAAAATCTTTTAAAAAATTAAACTTGCTGTCGGCATATCATAGTGAAATAGAATTCCAGTAAATTTCCCAATTGAAGTGACTCTAAACTATTTAAATTAAAATGTGCAAAGGCGGCCAAATTGTAAGGTATGAACTATGCTGTACTGAGTTTGATGCAGGCTCACCAAGGACAACGCCAGGGGGTGCTTATGACACCTCAGTAACATGGTACTCAAATGCAGAAAATAGGGACATTGGAGTAAAGCTGGAGGTCCTGGCTTCCTCATTTCTGAAGACGCGATGAGGGTGGGGAAGCTGCAATCCTCTCCTCCTTATCATGTTGGCATATTTCCCTGTCTTTTTCATCTTCGTGCTCAGCATCAGTACACTAGTTCAAGTGTAGCAGGAGAGGGAAGAGAGTGGTTTCAGGACCTTCTGCTCCTGCTCCCCTCTCACTGTGCCCAGGGAGAGGGCTCTCCAGCTTAACCCTCCCAGAGCTCCCCAGCCTCCTCAGGATAAAATCCAAGCTCTTCAGATTGCCATTCAAAGTGCTGCATGATCTAACGGTCATTCCTTCATCCAATCCTTCATCCTACACTTGACCCCCATGGCAGGTTTCACATTTCCCTATGCACCTTCCTGCTATTCTATCCTTTCAACTTCCCTGAAATGCTCTTCCCTATCTTAATTGTTAGAAGTTCAAACCTTACCCATCTTTCAAGGCTGATGTCAATACAATCACTTGTAGAAATCCTGTCCTGATGCCCACAACTGGGACTTCCACTCCTGCCTTCTAAGCTTGGGAAGCACACTTCTTAGGGACTGACACCTTTGGTATTCATTGACTCATTATTTGACCCCATTTTTTATCTCCCCTCCTAGCTCCATGGAGAAACAACTCCACCTGCTTCATCAATGTATTTTCCAGCACTTAGAGGTATAACTAGTACAAAGTTGGTATTTGGCAAGTTTACTAAATTAATCCAAAATTTTAAGTCATGGAAAGACTCAGGGAAGACAGTTGATAGAGAGAATGCAACTAAGCCCTGCTGCGGTAACAAGTGAACCCTGACACTCATGACTTAATACGGCTTCTCACTCCACTCCCAGTCCCTCTGGGGTCAGGCAGCTGCCCAGGGCAGAACTCTACCAGCCACTGAGGCAGGAATCTAATCTCCCTTATAATCTCTAATCCCTTATAATCTCTGCATCCCAAGTGTTTTGCTTCCAGCTATGCAGACAGGGCTCTAAGATCATGGAAGTCATTGTAGGACACTTTGTGGCCAGGCTGGAATTAGTGTCCATTTCTAATACTTGAAGGATTGTCTATGAAACCTATAGCACTGGCATCACCTGAGGGTTTACTGAAATGCAGAATCACAGCCCCGACACCAAACCTACTGAACCTGCACATTAACAAGATTTGCCAGGTGATGGGTGTGCACAACACAGCATGAAAAGCACTTATGGACATCATTTGTGCCCAAGTTCCTTCATCAGGAACTCAATTCCAGGGCCCAAACTAACTGAGGAAGCTTGGAAAATGTTTCTATCCTGACACCTAGAATGGGGAAGTGGGTTTTACTCACCATAGACACAGCCCCAAGCAGCATGTAGGATGAAATGGATCCGCTCCTACTTCCAGATGAACCATGTCATGTAGAAACTCTGTACCTCAGTTACCTGCTCTGCCACAGCGGTTGGCAGGTAGAGTGTCTACACCTGACTCAAGTTTCAAGATGGTGGAATCCAGCAGAAGGGTCAAGAATTCCAATATATCTGCAGAGAGACGGAAGCCAGATGAAAAAGCACATTAAAAAGACTGAAATTTAAAGAACATTTAAATAGTGTACTCTAAAAAAAATTTGATGTTGAAGTTGAAAAAACATTTAAATAATGTACTTTAAAAAAAAAAAAATAGAGAGAGCTCCTCATTGTTCTCACCAATGGTCATTCAACCAGTGCAAAGGCCATAAGTAGCCACAGTAGCAAGCTGGAATAATCCATTGTTCATTCTCTGTGAAGTTCTGACCTGTTAGACCCAGCTGTTTTCACTATTTCCATTGGTCATTGTTTCTGGTTCTCATTAGTTGAAATTTATTTTAATTATTCTGTGACTCTATTTTTTCCAGAACACAAGGATTTGAGGTTCACATACTTTCATCTTTTATTTATGATTGATTAATTAACCAGCACTGCAGAGAGGGATGAGGAGAGCAGGAACTTTTCAAAAATCCTTTTCTCGTGTAAAATGTGTAGACTACTTCACAAGAAAACTCAGATCCTTTGTAATATTTGTACTTGATGGCGTTTTGCTTGGGAAATACTGGTAAGCCAGCTCTGATCTTAAATTTTAAAGCATTTCATTCAAATAAAAAAAGAAAACTTAGTATTTCATAATACGAATTTGCTTCATTTCGCATGCGCCAAACACAGAAAAAAAATCAACTTCAAAGCAATCAAAATTTCCCCTCAACATCAAGCATGTAATTTTTATAGCAGAATATCCCTTGACCAACTACATTATACTTTTATTTTCAAACCATGGGGAAATAAATAATTTAGAAACTGAATAAGAAAAGAAAAGAAATCCTTAGAAAGTATGTATCATGGAAATATTTTCTAGTGCTAAGTATGAACTGACATTTCACATCCACGAGTATGATTTCATATTAGGAGTCAATATCGTGTTGCATAATTCACTCATGAGCTGCAAGGGTGAATGAGTAACATGCATATGTATGCCATCAACCATGGGATAATTTCTGCATTGTTCCAGGGCCACATAGCTTTTCCTTTTCCTTTCGTTTGAGGCTCAACCGCCACTCTTGATGAACCATCCCTCTCAAGGCTTCAACAAATTGAGGACTTCCAAGTCTCTCTCTCCAGAATGCACCTGGCTCTTCAGCTTCACACTTACATATCCAATTTAGTGTAGGACACCTTTATTTCCAGAAGGACCCCCAATTGGCCTGTCCCAAAAGTAGTCCGCCATCTTCTCCTAAAATTTCTTATTCCTTCTTGTATTTTCTAAGCAAGTACTAAATATTTGCTGAATTAAGGGGGGATGTAGAGATTCATTCTTCATTTTCCTCGTTCTTATTTCCTCAGAATTAATATGATCCTTTATATACATTTACATTAGCTCCACCCACTCCTCCTCCCCTCAAATAACCTGAAGTGCCTTAAAGGCATCTACATGATAATACAAAGGAGCCAGTTAAAGAAATGAGGGGAATGGCAAACTAGCTGGCAACACTGAAAGAAACCAGGGGAAGACTAATTCCCAGCACTGCACAGCAGGGATACAAACCAGGTTCTGAGCCTCCCAAAGGCTAAAAGCAAAGTGGGAAACACTTATCAAGGATGTATGATTCATAGTGTCTGTCAGATTAAAGGAAATGCCAGCTGTTCAAGGAGCATGATTTTAGTATATAACAAAAGCAATGCCAGCAATGTGGTGGGTATATGCTTCCATGCTGTTTTGACTTCGGCCTGAGGAAACCTCTTCAGTTGCCTGCCTTGTCTATTTAACCATTAGGTAACTGAAAATGGATTTACGTAAAGACCTTAGTGAACACCTAAATTAACCTTTCCTTGAAGACTGAAAAAGAGTGGAAGTGGGCAAAGAATGACCTAATCTCCGCAGTCTTTTCTGCTGCTCCGAGTACATGATTCCAGTGTCCTCTAGCATCCTTAAGATGAAAGGAGAGTCCAATATAGATTTCCCCGCACTCCAGAAGTAGATTCCCCTGAAACCTTTCCCAAGCCAAAATAAAGTAATAAAGCAAAGAAGCAACTGCCATCAATTTATATGGAAATTTTTTTAGCATTCCCAGACCCCAAAAATAACCTCTCTTTAGCTTTTCTGATACCTTAGGACACATCTTGCTCACAGCGTACGGAATAATTGGAGATAAAGCACAGACCCTCACAGATGCAGCTCAGAGCTCCAGTGGCTTAATGCTGAGGTGCGGAGTATACTGGGTGCCCTTCCTGGGGAGGGAAGGAGCATGGCGGGGGGCCAGTCCTGTTGCTGGAGGTGTGCACTATATAAGGCCCACTGCAATACAAATGCTGAACACTATTTTGGCTTTTCACCTTTTTTTTTGCAAAAGCAAAAATCCTCTTCACAGGTATTTCAGTTCGTGAAAATGGGTCCTAATATGGATAGATCTTTCAGAAAAGCGAATAACGTTTACTTTTGAAAAACGAGGGATATCTATGTAAAGTCTACTTTAGTGAATCAAGGTCCTTTGTGATCTGGCTTCAATTTCCTCTTTCACCAGTAAACTTCATCAAGATTGCAAATACTTACTATTCCTTAGACAGCATGCTCACCCCACTGGTCCTTGCTTGTGCCGTGTCCCCTACAAGGAACACTCGCACCCCAAATCTCTGTCTCATATTCTTATTTCATAAAACCCAATTTCTTCTGCAAACTCTTCCCTGGGTTCAGAATCAGGAGCTCCCTCCTTTAGACTTCTACACCAGTCAGGAATGTGGACGTGGCTTAGCTGGATGACACCCACCCAAGGCCTTGCGAAGCAGGCTGGGGCTGTGTGATATCATCTGAAAGCTGGAAATCTGGTGGTGGACACATGAGGATTCATTTTACTAAGCTTTCTACTTTTATATGTATTTGAAATTTTTTGTCATAAGAAGGTAAAATAAAATCTGAAGATACATAACATTTCTAAGTCAGGTCAGGGAGGAAGAAGAAACTATGGGGAAAATTCCTCAGTGAATCCCCATAATACGTCTCTGAATGAGCCTTTAATATCCCAGTTTGCAGATAAGGAAATTGAGGCTCATTGAGATGAGAAGGCCCTACAGTTGGGGTTTGTAGCCATGTCTGTTTGGCTCCAAGGCCAACATGTTCTCCACTAACACTATGTCTGCATCTAAGATCCTCAGGTTGGTCTGGATTCTGGGGACACATGAGGTTACATTAATGCCCACCCTCTCAGCCTTCACTGCCCCCAGCTGAGGTCTCCCCCAGTTACCCGGGTGTCTCACCTGAATTAAGTACATAATGTATGCCAGGTACTAGCCCTTAGTATCAAGTCATCTTCTCAATCCCTCTGAAAGGTAGGTATTGTTACTCTCCTTTCTGAGAGAGGGGGTTGCCCCTTAGAGAGATGAAGTCATACCTCAAGTCAAATAGCTAGACCAGGTGGAGTTCAGATTTGAATCTAGGGATGTCGGATTCCAAAATGATTGCTGTGTTTATAAAGCATTTAGAACAGTGACCTAATAACAGAAAGAAAAAAAAAATCCACACTAGCAGTTGGATGGCCCAAGTGTCAGCCACTTTTCTTGTTGCTTACCAATGAGATCTTTCTCAGATTGCTTTCTCTCTCCCACCCTGAGTCTTCACGTTATAGAAGAGAAGCTGTTCTCCGTGTCCCTTAAGGTGGGGTTTTCAAACCATAGCTCAGACCCATGAGCAAGTAATCAAATCAACAGGTCACCACAAACATTTACAAGGAAAGGAGAAGAAAGAAAAAGAAAAGAAAAGAAAAGAAAACACACCAGAGTAAAGATGAGTTGTTTCAATAAAGAGGCATAAGCATACACAGGTACACACACAAACATATATGGGTATGGTGTGTGTATGTGAGTGTGTGTGTGGGTGAATGCACTGGGTCATGGTGTGATATCAATTTGCCCCTGTGGGTTGTTATCAAGAGTCTGCAAGTTAGTGCTTTAATGCATCTTTCAGATGAGGGACTTCAGGCTGAGTTAAGTGTGACAATTTGTGAATGCAAACCACTAGTTTTGTGGAAACTCTGTAGACCAACAGAAAATGAAGAACTTTAGAATCAGACAGCTTTGGATTTGAAAGTTTGGATGTATGAATCTTTGGATTTGAATCTCTCCTACTTCTGACCGTATGGCCTTGGACAAGTCATTTCATCTTTTTGGGCTATGGTTTCATCATCCATAAAATGCAATTAATAATGCCCATCTTATGGGAAAATAATGAGGCTTAAATGAGAAAATGAAAATAAACACTTAGCAAAGTTCACAGTGCACTGTAATGCCCCAAAAATGTTAATTATAATAATTATTATTAATTTTAATATTTTTATTATGACCAGCAACATTATTTTCAAATTGCATTGAAATTATTTGTTTATCTGTCTCTTCTGAGACGGACTCACAAAGAAATCTAAGGTACTCTTTGTCATTGTGTTTCCAAAACTTATTTTATTCAATGCAAACTGATTACGTGGTCAGCACCTCCAAAGTTAGAACTTGGACTAGAAGGTATAAAGACTACTCCATACACCCCCAACAAATTTATGGAAGACTTTCATTCAGTTAAGAACTCTTTGAAAAGAGAATTCACTAACTTGAAAAGGAATGATGAAGACTAAGCACCATAAGGCATTTCATCATTACAAGGTGAGGCCACGCATATTACTCTATTCAATCTCACTACCACAGTGCAAGGGAAGTGTTATTCTCATGCTCCATGCTACAGGTGTGGAAACTAGAGCTGAAAGAGGTGAAATGACTTGTCTGTGCCATAGAACCATGACTTGATTTCAAGTTCTATGTTCTTGCCCTGGCATCAGTGATTCTGAATAACAGTAGGCTGTGTGGAAGAATAACCAGAGATCCATTGTGCAGGTGATTCTGACTCAGGGGGTCCAAAAAAGGCTACTCCTCTCACCCACTGGGTCTCTTAGAGATACCCACTTACAAGCAAGGCCTGATTTTACAGCCTGGCAAACCCATGAACACATTTGCACAGGCTATTCTCAGTTACAATGGGCAGGTACAGAGTTGGAATCTGGAAGACTCAATTTCATTTTGCTTCTTGACCAAGCCTGAGGCCCCAGTGCTGACAGTGGTAAGAGGATCATCTTTGGATGGCCTGTCCTCTCTGGCCAACCGCATGCAGCCAGGAGTAGGGCCAGCCTAGATCTATACCACATCATGAATGTTCCAGAGCTCTGAAGGGCTCTGACAGAATGAAGTTCTGTCCTCAGGGAAGCCACCCTCAACTTCTTCAGCCAGAGTTTGTGGCCTCAACCACAGCTCCCACAGTCTTTGTATACAGAGTGGTATAACGGTTAGTTTATAAGCCTCCCTCCCAGAAAATAAAGGTGCAGGAGATGGCAAACAGAGGACCCAAGTACCCAGTCCCAGGCACTCAGCAGATACTCACTGAGCATGTGAATGAATGAATGAATGAATGGATGAATAGATGAATGAATGAATACAGAGAAAACAGAATCATGACTTAACTCTGACTACAATATGTAATAAAGGTTTCCTATATGCTTTTGTCTTTTTCTAGTCATCAGGTTTGACCACCTCTGGAATTCAAAGGCAAAGATCTTTTTTTTTTCCTTTTTTTTTTTTTTTTTTTTGACCATGATAGAAACTTTTTTTTCTTGGAATACTTTACTAACATAAAAAAGAACACTTCTCAGGAAGCTATGAGCTCTGCAGTTTGTAAGACATGAAACACCATAAACTGTTTTTGAAAAGATCATTTTCCTGGAAACAATGTATTTGGAAATGAATTAGCCATCCCAATAGTCAAATCTTGGCTTTCTAATCCCATAGAGGAATATGGGATAGGAGGCTTTGCAGTACAACCAATAACCAATGCTTCACAGAGCGATTGCCCCAGGACAGGTCCTATGCACACAGCCTCTAGTTCAATGTCCTAATGGCATTAGGTATCCCTCTGAGGGAGGGGGTACATCCCCATCCTGCAGCTGCAGTAACGGAGGGTCAGGAGTCACAGAGCTCATAAGAAGTAGAGGTGGCCTCAGACCCAGGTCCTTCTGGGTCTCCAGCCCAGGGATTTCGGGTAAAACTCAAATTTCTCTCACTTCAGAGGTGTCATCATTAATCACTTTCAATTAACTCTACTCTAATACAGACCAATGAAAATCCAGACCAAGACAGCAACAACAACCACCACCTTCCCTTCTCAAAGAACTCTGTTAAGCTCTTTTGCAGTCTCCCTTGACAACTTATTTAACAGGAACCATGCTCTTTTGAGGAAAAGGCAGAGAATGCCATCCGCTATGAGCCGTATAAAACATGCAAAATTCCCCAGTAATTGTTGCATCATTACCCTGAGGTCTTGAAGTCACGTGGGCTTCTAGAAAAATCAGGCTGCTACAAAACATAACTAAGGAATGAATGTTCATCAAATAAAGTTTGGAATGAATGGAAAGTGGAATAAAGTGCCCATAATTTACCAACCCAAAGACCAAAGCATTCGGGTAACATTTACTTGGAGATGCATATGGAATCCCAGCAGGTACCATGTAATATGACATCATTTTGCTTTTCCACTGAACATTGAAGCAGACACATTTTTCACATGCACTGAAGTAGTCTCTGTGGATTTTACTGGGTTCATAATACTCCATCAAGGAAATAACCATTAATTAATCATTCCTTTTTGTTGTTGCTACAGATTTAGGTTGTATCTAGGTGTGAACAGCACAACAGTGGCCAAACACAGTCTCTGAGAGGCAGTGCCACACTTGCTTCATCACAGTGCATTTCCCTCCACTGGGCCCAGAACCACCTTCCCTGGGAGCGACCTGTGCAGATGCATGGAACCCCACACTCAGAAGGGCTCCCTGTTTGGCTGAATGTTCTGTCGGCATCATCTTGAAGTTATTAACATATGTTTGTAGGTATGTGTGATGGAACACAGGAACAGGCAGGTGAGCAGAGAGAACTGGGTAATGTGTGTGTCCACCATTCCTTGTCTCCTGCTCACATATAATGTTGGCCATGCCTCACAAGGATAGCATTCTCGCGGATCCCCACTGTCTGGAGTTCAGTGATGCTCAAAGCAAATGTAAGGTAAATGTGTTCCTTCTGGGGCACCTGGGTGATTCAGTGGGTTAAAGCCTCTGCCCTCGGCTCAGGTCATGATCCCAGGGTCCTGGGATCGAGCCCCGCATCGGGCTCTCTGCTCAGCGGGGAGCCTGCTACCCCCTCTCTCTGCCTGCTTCTCTGCCTACTTGTGATCTCTATCTGTCAAATAAATAAATAAAATCTTTTTTTTAAGATTTTATTTATTTATTTGACAGAGATCACAAGTAGGCAGAGAGGCAGGCAGAGAGAGAGAGGAAGGGAT